>NC_056568.1:7788004-7827322 GCF_013358625.1 Macadamia integrifolia | reverse complement strand
TAATTTGATAATTTACCTCAAGCATATTTGGTCCACCATGTCTAACATTTTTTCTCCTCATTTTCTCGACGGTTGCATGCTATTGAGCTCATTTTCCTTAAATTTTCAAATTATTTTTCAGATAAAGATGAAAAATGTAATATGTCAATATTGTAATACTTTAGTAATATTCATCACATGATGATATGTTCACTTATTATCCACCAAATCTAGTACACCACCAAACTGCAATGTGGGCACATGAAAAGCAATCTAAGTAGGTGTGGAGAGCAATTCTCAACTTGCAATATCGGCATGTCTTTCAAGCACAGTAGGATATCTTGCGGGTTTGAGACACGTGGGTCTGATTTCATGTCTTGGGAGTTAATATGACCGTGAGGAACATTGCTTAGAGCAATGATAAAGGTCATCAGATTAGGGGCAAATGCTTGGGTTAGGATCGGTTGTCTTGTTAAAACACGCGAAAGGTTAGGATCGACTTCAAACTCACCTCTCCCAAGACCCCTGATAGGCGAAACTAGCATTGAGTAATGACCTTTTTTAGAATTAATAGAGAACCTCTAGATTGGCCTTATGCCAATTTTCACGGCTCACTTCAATTATATGGCCTATCATATGTGTTGGAATTTCTGTCGAATTACCTTCCATTAATTAATTTCTCATATAGATGCATCTTGTGATGTTCCTAGAATCTTGTTCCTGTCTTGCGTTTGATCAATTTCAAAGATCTCTCAGCCCTCATTAATACTTCTCGGATATTCATGTCTTGCATAAATGGACTGGATAAATCCATACTGCTCCTTAGATATTTAATAATCAAAATTATCATCACTCACTCAACCATTAAAAATGAAGATTCCCAAAACCACTACTTCTAAAGTTTCCCAACTCAATTGCTCCAGCATGGAAGATGTTAAGTTTGTCTCGAATTCTTGATCCGTTTTGAAAATTGATCCAATCCGACATATTTTGGTGGCGACCCGAATAAAAAATTTTCTGAGATCTATGATGGAAGTAGAGGGGCTGGGCCGGGAGGCCCAAGCCCGGAGCCCATCACTGATCTCGTATGGGGGTGCGGGGGCGTAGCCTCCGTGGTATGGTTCGACCCGATGGGTCGACCGCGGCCCGATGGGTCTACCCGTGATTTGGAGTATATATAATGTACTATTGCTTGTTGAGAAAGTCATTGTATTTTAGGGTTTTTCGAGCTAGGGTTTCAGGGCGAGTTTTTCCTCACTGCTGCTAGGGTGTAATTTCTCTTCTGCATAATGAATCATCTTCTTCTTCACCCGAGGACGTAGCACACCACCCAAGTGAGTGAACCTCGTTAAATCTCTGTGTCGTACGGATCTATTGTCTCTTTATTATTCGTATTTCTTGGTGTTTGATCTTACAGAAGAGAATATCCATTTTGAACCAATTATCTACTCATGATCAAAGTTTCTTTCTCAAGTCTCTTGCAACTGGCAATCAAATTTTGTTCTTATATTTTCTTTTTCTTTCCTAAAAAATTTTGAAAAGAAGCAACCAAAAAGGTTGCTATCAATTAGCGGAGGGGGAGGCTTTTCTCCTCTGCCCTTGTGCAGTATTGGGCATTGGAGGGGTTAATACTAAAAGAAATCTTAAAAATAAATGATAAATTAGACATTTTAAGGAGAGGGTGAACAAAATAGGTGTAAATTGATTTGGAATTGATAATTCGGTTTGGTTCTAGAGAGTATTGGTGTGATATGAAATGGAACTGAGAAATGAATCAATTCTGAAATTCGATACTCAAACCAAACTTGCTCGGTTTCGATTCTTACTTTCAGTTCTAGTTCCTGTACTCGGTCCATATACTATGATATTATAGTACAATATAATAGAAGTAGAATTATAAAATTTAATGCTAATATTAGTAATATATACTATAATGTATTATTATACTATAATATTTTAGTAGGATCAGTCTGTGCCGATTCCAATCCGATTCACCGATTTTTAAGACCCTTGGTGAAACAGTTCTGACAATGACAACAAACAGCGACACACAGACTCACCTTGACAAGAGGACCCCTAGCCTCCATTTGTGTGATCTGATGTGTGATATATATTGTACCTTAATATAATTACTTCACTTTCCTGCTTCACCAAACAATCCCTTCGTTCTCTCTTTGTGTCTCTCCATAAATCAATTTGATAGTTTAGATCCTCCATCCTACCAAGCAAATCAGCTGAGATGAGATGAGATGGGAGAGGGCTCCTTTGGCCAACTCAACTTGGATTACACCTACCACCTAACTTAATATCCTCATGGATGATGGATCCCTGCCCCTCCCACCTCCATAAAACCCCACCCTCTTCCCTCTCAAACCCAACATCCCTTTTCTCTTTCATCTTCTTCTACTTCCTCTCATTCACTTCCTCCAAGGAATACCATAATCACCGAACACACAGCCTAAGAAGATGATGATGAACATGAAGAAACAGCTTCACCTCCAACATTCCCCATCAGTTCTGATCATTATCACTCTACTCTTCACCACAACCTTGGCTCAGTCACCAGCAAATGCTCCAGCAGCTTCTGGCCCAACCCCTCCTAGCCCAGCCCTTCCCGGACCAACCGCTTCTGGCCCAGCTCCTCCTAGCCCAGCAGCTTCTGGTCCAGCCCTGCCTATCCCAGCCCCTCCTATCCCGGCCCCACCTATCGCAGTCCCTCCTAGCCCAGTCGCTGCTGGCCCAGCCGTTCCTGGCCCAGCTGCTTCTGGTCCAGCCTCTCCTGGCCCAACCAGTGTCATAAAAATCCTAGACAAAGCTGGGAAGTTCAACATATTTATCAAGCTACTGAAGAGCACAGTCATTGGAGACCAGCTGAACTCAGTACTCAATGACACAAACCAAGCCATCACCCTCTTCGCCCCACCAGACAATGCCTTCTCTAGTCTCCCTAAGGGGACTTCCCTTAACTCTTTCACTCGTGAGCAGCAGATAAAATTGGTGCAGTTTCATGTGGTTCCTATGTATATTCCTCCCATACAGTTCCAGACCCTTAGTAACCCTGTTCGTACACAGGCTGGGAGCAGTAGTAATGGCCAATTTCCATTAAATCTCATAACTTCTGGCAAAAATGTGAGTATGACTACTGGAATTGTTAATGCCACTTTGGTCCACACAATCTACACAGATGGGCAGTTGGCTGTGTATGAAGTGAATAAAGTACTCCTGCCTATGCAATTTTATGTTACTCCGGCTCCGGCTCCGGCACCGGCACTGCCTGAGCCAAAGAAGAAGTCCCATCCTTTGTCTGCTGCACCTTCAATTTCTACTGTGGTTCCATCTAATGCAGTGAGTATCTCAAGGTCCGTTGGGGTTTTCTTTGCAGTTGCAGTAGTTGCAGTCATTGCTATATGAATCAGAATTTATGATCATCTACTGTGAGCAAAGATGAAATGAGTGGGTTTTGAATAATTTGGGGATCTCTCTTTGTTCTTGAATCCTTTTGCAGTTTCATTTGAATGCTTTTGCAGTCATGAGAAGGGTCTGTTGTCGTCAAATATTGTTGGGTTGATCACTTTTAATTTGATATATTTTTTTTTTCTGTTACTTTATATCAGAATAAAAGAGCATCTAGGGCTATGCCGTAGATGGAGCACAAATCTAATTTTTTTTTTTTTTGGATCTCAAGAATAGCGGACATTAATCCTGTATATTTTGTTTATATCAATAAATTTTAAGTGTTCATAATTAATAAAAAATAAAATAAAATAAAATAATTTTTATTTTTGGTAAATAAAAAAGGGTGTTCCATGGTAGGGATCATAGCCCCCAGAACAAGTCCCTTGTACGACAAACAACACTTCCACAGGACCAATGGGTCCTGGTGGGCATGCCAAGACTCAAACCCATAACCAACCAACTCAAGCAGTGATGGGTTGAGGGCATTTTCACCATTAGGCTACCAACCCCATTGATAAAATAAAATAAAAGAACAGCTTGTCTAAGATTTGTTTGTCATGTCCGATCCAAGTAAAATATGAAGCATAATTGATAGAGTGGATTTTGGAGCAAAGCTGCTAAATTCTACCCCCTTCCAAATTCAACGCTTGATACCTGAAGTTTTATATGGTATGGTAATTTTCTCTCAGGTTTCACTTGGCATCAAGTTCTAAGTATTGGTATTGAATTCGTTGAATTGACTGAGATCGATATCGGATTAGGTATTAGTATTTTTTTAAATGAAAAATAACAATGAAATCAATTAATTCATATCAGTATAAAATTGATATTAGCTGATACAGATACTTCGAACCCTTAACAAGGAAAAGAAGATTCTTGAACATCACCTTAAACCGATATGTTGATTGCTAGGAAGGCTGTTATTTTAGCGGAGCCCAGAAATAAATATCATAGTTATCATCCCATCCCTTGTTTGGGCGGTCAAAAATCAATAAGATACTAGTTAGTAAGAAGCAGGTAAATTGTTCAGGACCTAAAAGGAATTCATTTGGACCTTCCTGCTGTATAGTCGCTGTGGTTTCATCTGAGTTTTTGCCCATCCTTATGATATGCTTAAAGCTTATTCTTGTTTTTTGGGTTGGCGCTGAGTCTCGAATCGAATGACAGCATCATTCATCTCCATGAGATGAGTCATGATTTGAAAAGTTTTCTTATCGGCCGACCAGATAATAGACACTACGGTCTGGAGCACCAAGCCATGGAAATCGGATATCTATCCCTCCATTTGACTAAGGGTTGATAATACCCTTTCTTTTTGGTTACCTTTATTTAAGTGTAACCAAACAAAGTCCAGCGAAGGAAGATTTTACTGGAAGCTCCATTTGTTTCAGAGAAAAATATTTTTAAGAATGGTCTCAAAAAACGAAATCATATAGCAACAAAAAGAACTGATGCAGTCTAAGTCAACATCTTTTTGTTAAAAAAGATAAAAAATGGAAAATGGAAAAGGATTATAAAAAAAAAAATGTTTTGAAACAAAAGAGACCTTAGTGAAGAAGTGAAGGTAATATACACTTGGAAGGTAAAATATTTTCAACACGCTCTGCACTTTTCTTCCCGTCATTTAAATCAACGATCGACATTTGTTGGATGGATCGGATAGGCCTTCTATACAAGTCTTGAGGGTGATCATTTTATTCAAAAATGCAAAAGATAAGACCGGCTCCAAACTCATCCCTCAAACCCACATAACTAAGTTAATGATGCTTTATTAGAGTTATTAAGGACCCTCTAAATTGGCCTCATGTCAATTGCCATGTATTGGATTTTATGTAAAATCACCTTCCAAAATGATAGCATCACTACAAAAAAGAAATTTAAAGCTCCAACTGATTAGCCAAAAAAAAAAAAAAAAAAGAACTAAAAGCTGAGAACTTTAACATGATTAGAGGATGATGCAGATTACTTAGATGTCTACCTTTTCAAGCCATCAAGGTGGTACCATGTGGGTAACAAACCTTCAGTTGGTTTTGAAGTGTGGGTTGTGGACTTGACATGGTCTCGAATTGAATGGCCCATTATATATATAGGAAAGTCTTATTGTAATCAAGATTGTAGTTTTTCTTTTTTCCCTTTCTAATATAACTTATATTTTTCTCAATGAGGTTAAATCTTATCATTGGACATACAAATTGCATTAAATTATATATTAAATAATTTTCAATTTTTTGAAAACCTTTTTTAACCCTGCGTTAAATACTGCACTAAATAGTTTTTTAGAATAAGATAAGGGTCAGTCCTAGCACAATCCCAAATTGAATTTGAGTTGATCAAAGTTTAGCAAACTAAACCAATCCTCATTAATTAATGTGAGGAGAAGAGAAATAAAAAAGAGAGGATGCTAATGTATACCTTACATGACCTAGCAATTCAAAGAATAAAGTTACAAAATTTGACACATGATCAATCCACACTATACTCCCTAGAATTATCATCACTTATTCACCATTAAAAATGAAGATTCCCCCTTTTCATACTGGCTACTAATAAAATTTCCCAATTCAACTACTACACCATGAAAGAAAACATCAATTTCGATCCAAAGCTTTTTTTCCGGAAGGGGCTCCTCTATTGTGCAATGGACTGATAGAGGTAGTAGCTCAGATCCGACGCCTTGGAGCATCTCAAGGTGTGTGATTATGTGTTGGGTTCTGTATCAAGGCATTCCAAGACGTCGGATTTGAGCCGCCGCCTCTATTGCGCAATAGAAGAGCCGAATCCTTCTTTTCCAAGCCTTTTGCAACTGACAATCAAATTTAGTTTCCATGTTTCCCTTTCCTTCCATAAAAAAAAAAGGTGAAACGAAAGCAACCAAAAAGGTTGATATACCCAATTAGTGGTGTAAGAGCACTACAATGACAATGAATAGTGCACAGAGACTCACCCTTAACAAGAGGGAACCCCTCCATTTGTGTAATCTGCTGTGTGATATTATACCTTACTACACTGTCCTGCTTTATTAAGCAATCCTTTTGTTCTCTCTCTCTCTCTCTCTCTCTCTCTCTCCATAAATCAATTTGTTTGTGTAAATCCTCCATCCTACCAAGCAAACCAGCTGACATGAAATGAGATGAGATGAGATGGGAGAGGGCTCCTTATTGGCCAACTCAACTTGGATTACACCCATCACCAGCAGAGATGACATGAGATGAGATGGGAGAGGGCTCCTTATTGGCAAACTCAACTTAAATTACACCTATCACCTAACTTCATATCCTCATCCTCATGGATCCCTACCCCTCCCACTTCCATAAAACCCTCTCCTCCCTCTCAAACCCAACATCCCTTCTCTTTCATATTCTTCTACTTCCTCTCATTCACTTCCTTCACCAAACACCTAGTCTAAGAAAGTGATGAACATGAGGAAACAGCTTCACCTCCAACATTCCTCATCAGTTCTACTGATCATGATCACCCTCCTCTTCACCACAACCTTAGCTCTGTCACCTACAATTGCTCCAGCCCCTTCTGGCCCAACCCCTCCTAGCCCAGCCCCTCCTAGCCTAGCCCCTTCTAGCCCTGCCCCTAAGCCACATAAAAAAAGTCCAGCCCATACCAATATCACAGCAATCCTAGAGAAGGCTGGGAAGTTCAACATCTTTATCAGGCTATTGAAGAGCACAGGACTTGGAGAGCAGATCAACTCACAACTCAAAAAATCAAACCAAGGCCTCACCCTCTTTGCTCCACCAGACACTGCCTTCTCCTATCTCCCACAGGGGACCCTTAACTCCTTCAGTGGTCAGCAGCTTATAGAGTTGGTGCAGTTTCATGAGCTCCCTAATTATGTTCCAATAATACAGTTCCAGACTATGAGCAACCCTATTGTTACACAGGCAGGAAACAGCTATGATGGCCAGTTTCCGTTAAATGTTTCAACTTCTGGACAAAATGTGAGTATTGATACTGGAGTTGTTAAAGCCAATGTGGATACCACAATCTACTCAGATGGGCAGTTTGCTGTGTATGAAGTAGATAAAGTTCTTCTCCCCTTGGAATTTCATGTTTCGCAGGCTCCGGTGACAGCTATGGCACCATCTAAGCCAAAGATGATGTCCTTTCCATCATCTGATGCTCCTTCAATTTCTTCTGTGGTTTCATCTATTGCTGTGAGGATCATAAGGTACATTGGGGTTTCCTTTGCAGTTGCAGTCATTGCTTTATAATGCCAATGCCCCGGTATATATGATCTCCATTGAATAAGATTTTATGATCATATACTGTGATCATAGATGAAATGAGTGGGTTTTGAATAATTTGGGGGATCTCTCTTTGTTCCTGAATCCTTTCGCAGTTTCATTTGAATGTTTTTGCAGTCATGAGAAGGGTCTGTTGACATCAATTATTGTTGGGGTGATCCTTTTTAATGTGAAATTTATTTTATTCTTTCTTTTCTTCTCCTTTTTTTTTTTTTTTTCATATTTTCATGAAAGATGGGAAATCCGAATAAAAGAACAATTATGGCTATGCCATAGGTGGAGCATCAAGTCTTGCTTTGTTTTATTTTTTCCCGTCTAGGAATGCCTAGACATTAATCCTGTATATTTTGTTTGTATCAATAAATTCTCATTTGTTAGAACAAACATCAAAGAAACGAAGAAAACAAACAGATTCACACAAGATGATATGGAGATTTAATGAGATTCATATTTCATACACCAATGTGATGTACTATGGCCTCAAACAATGAAAAAAATGATTCTTCATGTTGGAAGAAAGATTGCAATAGAGATTTCTCAAGAACACTCAAACTCGTGGTAAGAAAACTTGCCCAGAAACCCTAAATCAAAAAACCTCAAATCTCACTAGCTTATACAACAAGACATCGTAATATATAAATACTCCTCCAAGTTGGATTGATTCATGGCGTCACGTCATACCATACTGCAGGGACTTCACCCCCACACCCCATACAAGATCAGTGATAGGCCCAAACGTTCTGGAACCATCACAGAAAAAAAAAAAAAAAAAAAGTGTATCTAAGATTTGTTTGAGCCATGGCCGAACCAAGTAAAATATGAAGCATAATTGGACTACAGGGTTCGGAGAGTAGAAAGGTTCAGACGCCGACTTGATAGAGTGGATATTGGATCATAGCTCCTAAATTCTACCCCTTTCCAAATTTTTACGCTTGATCACATGAAGTTTTATATGGAAAAGTAATTTTCTCTCAGGTTCCACTGAAATGGAAAAATAAATTACTGTACATGTATTCCTGTTAAATGTAAGCTGGGAAAGTTTTGCAATCGAATTTTTTCCTTGAAGCTCTATTTGTTTCACTAGAGAGTTGTGTCAAGAAAGAAATTATATAGGATAACAAAGAATAGATGCAGTCTAAAAAGAGTCTGGATCAAGTCGAGAATCATTCTTGTTCAGTGCTTGATCCACACACATAATTCATATTTATCTCTTCATACAACAGGCTTTCACATTGAGTGCATTCCAAGTGGGATCAGACACTGTTTAAGAATGATTCTCATACGAGGACCTGATCCAAACTTGTCTAAGATCTGTTTGATTTCATTTTTCTAAAATTTTCAAATCATTTTAGGACTCAGAGGCGAAAAATGGAATATATCAAAAAATTTATGCTTTATCAATGTTTATCATGTGGATGATACTTTCACTTATTATCCACCAAACTTGGAACACAAGCGAAATGCAATGTTGGCACATGAAAGGCAATCTAGGTGGGTGTGGAGAGCCACTCCCAACTTGCAATATTGGCATGTCTTTTCAAGATTGGTAGGATATCTTGCCAATTTGAGCCACATGTAGGTTGGATTTCATGTCTTGAGTGTTAATGGGGACCTAAGGGCCATTGCTTAAAGCAATGATATAAGGTTCAGATTACAAGGCAAATGCCTAGGTTTGAGTTTTGAGGGCAGTTGTTTTGTTGAAAAATGCGAAAGGTTAGGATCGACTCCAAACTTGTCTTTCCCAAGACTTTTCATAGGTGGGACCAACACTGAGTAGTGGCCCTTTTTTTTAGAATCAATAGGGACCTTCTCGATTGGCCTCATGTCAAATTCCACAAGTCACTTCAATTATATGGCCTTCATGTGTTGGACTTTCTATCATATCACCTTCGAAATGACAACATCACAACAATTTTTTTGAAGCTCCAGCTGACAGCCGAGTTAGCTAGGTAACATTGTAAAGCAAGCTACTTGTATGTGTCGTCGGTACAATATCTTGTATTCGCTTTTACTCACACCTCATATTTTTAAGGGATTTTATAGGTATTTCGGTAAATTTCATGTATAGAATTCACTATTTACTCTTACCTAGGATTCTTCCTATGTGAACAATTTAAGCAAGGTGTGAGGATGATCAAGGAGCTTTAACCCTATTTTCCATTGATAGTGAACATGGGAAATCTTGCCAAACCAACCAAATCTTTGTGTACATTGAATGATTGTTTTTTGCACTTTTCATTTGTTTTCTACATCATTTTAGATTCTATTTTCTACAATATGTACATTTAGTTTCTGATATAGATGCACTACTAGATATTCTTAGAATCTTGTAACAGTCCTTGTGTTCGCACAATTTCAAAGATCTTTCAGCCCTCATTAATGCTTCTCTGATATTCATATCCTACACAAATGGACTCCTGTGAGGACTCCAGCATGGAGCTTTCAGTGAAAAGTTTTGGTCCTTTAAGTTTAAAAGAAAAAAAAAAAAAGACAAGAATGATTTAGAGAAAAATATGATTCAATCACTGGATCTGAAATAGAAAGTTATGATTACAACTGTTAAACAAAGAAGTAAATAAAATTTTGTTCCTAAGTCTCTTGCAACTGGCAATCAAATTTTGTTTTCTTGTTTCCTTTTCCTTCCTAAAAAAAGGGTGAAATGAAAACAGTCAAAAAGGTTGCTATCAATTAGTGGTGCAACCAGGGTTTTAAAATTTGGAATCGGCATCCAAATCAGTAAAAACTGGTCATTAGTTGGAGTAAATCGATTCCTAATCCGATTCATCGATTTTTAAAACACTAGGTGTAACAGTACAGACAATGACAAAGAACAGTGACACACAGACTCACCCTTGACAAGAGAGACCCCTACATTTCTGTAATCTGCCGTGTGATATTATACCTTAATATTACTTCACTTTCCTGCTTCACCAAGCAATCTCTCTCTCTCTCTCTCTCTCTCTAAACCAGCAGAGATGAGATGGGAGAGGCTCCTTATTGGCCAACTCAACTTGGATTACCCCAGTCACCTAACTTCACATCCTCATAAATGATGGATCCCCATCCCTCCCACCTCCATAAAACCATCTCTTCTCCTTCAAACCCAGCATTCCTTTTCTCTTTCATCTTCTTTTGCTTCCTCTCATTCACTTCCTCCAAGGAAAACCACAATCACCAAACACAGAGCTTAAGAAAATGATGAAAATGAAGAAACAGCTACACCTCCAACATTCCTCATCAGTTCTACTGATCATGATCACCCTCCTTTTCACCACAACTTTAGCTCAGTCACCTACTGACATCACAGCAATCCTAAAGAAGGCTGGGAACTTCAACATCTTTATCAGGCTACTGAAGAGCACTGGACTTGGAGAGCAAATCAACTCAGAACTCAAAATATCAAACCAAGGCCTCACCCTCTTTGTTCCACCAGACAATGCCTTCTCCTATCTCCCACGAGGTACCCTTAACTCCTTCACTGGTGAGCAGCTGATTGAGTTGGTGCAGTTTCATGAGCTCCCTACTTATGTTCCTCTCATACAGTTCCAGACTCTGAGCAACCCTCTTGTCACGAAGGCAGGGAACAGCTATGATGGCCAGTTTCCATTAAATGTCTCGACCTCTGGCCTAGATGTGAACATGATTACTGGAGTTGTTAAGGCCAAAGTGACCAGCACAATCTACACAGATGGGAAATTCGCTGTGTATCAAGTGGATAAAGTGCTCCTCCCCATGGAATTTCATGTTACATTGGCACCGGCTCTGGCTCCATCTGAGTCGAAGAAGAAGTCCGACTCATCATCTGCCCCTTCAAGTTCTTCTGTGCTTTCATCTATTGCCGTGAGGATCATAAGATATATCGGGTTTTCCTTTGCAGTTGCAGTCATTGCTATATGATGTCAATGCCCAGTGTATATTTCTACTGTGATCAAAGATGCAATGAGTGGGTTTTGAATAATTTGGGATCTCTCTTTGTTCTTGAATCCTTTCGCAGTTTCATTTGAATATTTTTGCAATCATGAAGAAGGGTCTGCTGACATCAAATATTGTTGGGTTGATCCTTTGTTTATTTGAGATTTTTTTTTTTTCTCTTTAATATCAATGGTTTTGTTACATTTGTGCTTCATAGGATGTGTTTTTTTTACCATATTTTAATGAAAGATGAGAAATCAGAATAAAAGAACAGTTATGGCAATGCTGTAGGTGGAGCATCAAGCCTGGCTTTGTTTTCTTTTTTCCGTCTAGGAATGCCTGGACATTAATCCTGTATATTTGTTTATATCAAGAAATTTTAAATGCTGATCTTTAGCCAAAATAAATAAATAAATGAACAGCTTATCTAAAGATCTGTTTGAGCCATCGCAGATCCATGTAAGATATGAAGCATAATTGGACATGAGAGACTGAGACAAAGAATCAGACACCGACTTGATGGAGTGGATATTGGATCATAGCTCTGCTAAATTCTCTCTTTAATTGGACATGAGATACAGTACATGTATTCCTCTTTAAATGTAAGCAGGTTAAGTCCTGTAATGGAAGATTTTCCTTGAAGCTCCATTTGTTTCAATGGAAAATATTTATGAGAATAATCGTCTTCAGAAAAATATCATATATAGGAACAATAAGAACTAATGCAGTCTTGGTCAATATTTTTTTTTCTCAAGCACCCAATCTCCCATGCCCCCAGTTATTTATTTTTTGTTTTTTTAAATATAAAAATAGGATAAAAAGATGGAGAAAGTGCGTTACCTGATCATGTGGCCACTGTGCCAGCACTGGGATAGTGGGAGTGTGTGCACAAGCATTCAACCAGAAGGGCAAGGGTATCTTTTCACAGCATCCTGTGTCTGGGCATAGAAGGCGCGACTGGGTGACGTTCTTTTCCCCCTAAAAAGATAGACAAAATTATAAAAAAAAAATTTAAATAAGAATTGTTTTTCCATCAAAACAAAGAGGCCTCAGTGAAGAAATGAAGGTAAATAGAGCACACTGGGAAATTGTTTCCAACATGCTTTGCACTTTTCTTGCCGTTCGTACCAATAATTGGCAGTTGTTGGATGGATGAGATATGCCACCTGTTGACCTAACTCAATCATATCAGGTCCACCATGAATGAGATATTTTTCCTTATTTTCTCAACACTCGCTATTTAACTCATTTTCCTAAATTTTTCATATTATTTTTCAGACCTCGAAGATGAGATGTGGAATATGTGAAAATTGTAAGTCAGCAATCACTTGTTCCCTTATCACCCACCAAAACTGGGACACAACCAAACTCAAATGTGACCACATGAAAGGCAGTCTAGGTTTCTACCAGAAAAAAAAAGGGGCAATCTAGATAGGTGTGGAGTGGGGGGGGGGGGGGGGGGAGAGAAAGGGAGTGCTACCACAAGGTGAAGAAAGAAGAGTCGATTAGCATTCTTCATCACAGTAGTAAATCCTTCTTATCAATTGGAATTATTAATACACAAGTCTGTTGTTCCTGGACAAGAATAGAATCACTCTGTTTTCGGACATGATCAGAAACAAAATTTTCCCCAAAACTTGTTAATGGACTAGGGGAAAGCTTGAAAACTTATTTGACAGTATCTAGATTATAGACAGCATACAGCCTAAAAAAAAAAAATAAAGAGGAAGGTGAAATTCTCTAAGTTACATCTATGTATAATTAAAAGCAGACATAACATCAGCACACGAGCGCCTCTGCCATTAGCCACAGAAGATGAGTAATCAACCCATACATATTTGGGATAAATGAAATGCCATTGTGCAAAATTTTCTCTCAGTAGCAACTTTTGGATAACAACAATCATCTTCTTCTAAATGGCCTGCCTTGCTTCACAATCTAACTGTTTGTTAGCAATCAGTCAGCTGCTTTTGCCTCTCTTGAGGACAAGTACTCCTTTTCCATGATTTAATTCTCCGGTGATGAAGGAAATTGATTCTCTCATCACAATCAAAACTGAAATCCACCAAAATCACCAGGGAAACCCCCATCAAAGTGGAAAGTGAATTGCTGTCCCCCACCACCGAAAGGGTTGAAACCACCACCACCACCACCGCCACCCATACCCATGTCCTCTATGTCTTCACCTCTGTCATATCTTACACGTTTCTCATCATCTCCAAGTACCTGGAAATTAGGAGATTGAAGGGGGTAAGATATTGCAAATGGGTGCAGAATCCATGGGAAAAACTCAAAACTGGATGAAAAAATGTGTCTTTAAAGCAAAATAATACTAAAACAGTTGAAAAAACTATAACAGTTGTTGGAAAAGTTATGTGAAAAACATGAGCAGTTTAATCTAAAAGGACATTGCAAGTTTTTGCCTCCAAGGGGCTTAAAAATTGAACTATTCCCCTTATTTCAGGGACCCTATGAAGCATGGTATATGCGGAAACAATAGATCATGATTGAATCTCACCTCATATGCAGCAGCTATTTCTCGGAATTTAGCTTCAGCTTCCTCTCTATTGTCAACATTCTTATCTGGGTGCCATTGTAAAGCAAGCTTCTTGTATGCACGTTTAATTTCTGATATAGAGGCACTTTTTGATACTCCTAGAATCTTGTACCAGTCCTTGCGTTTGCTCAATTTCAAAGATCTCTCTGCCCTCATTAATGCTTCTCGGATATTCATATCCTGTACAAATGGACTCTTGTAAGGACTCTCCAGCATGAAGCTATCGGTGCAAAGTTTATGTCCTCAAGTTTAAAAGGAAAAATAAAGACAAGGTTGATGTTTAGAGAAAAATATGATTTAGCCACTAGATCTGAAATAGAAAGATATAATTACAACTGTTAAACAAACAAGTAAATAAAATATATTATAAAGAAGATTCAAGTTGTGCAAATAAAATTAACGCCCACCACAACCATTAAAAAAATAAAGAAGGTAAATGACAAATCAAAGGATGTCATCCAAACTATGGGTATTTACCCAAAGCACACATGGTGAAGAAAAATAAACTTTTCTGGCTGGTTTCCCAAATACCAATATCAAAATTCCTTAATCATTGTTTTCAGACAGTCCCAAAAAAAATGTTGGTGTCTAGTTACCAGATCATCCACTTTTACATCTAAACTCAGTAAAAACCAGCATGTTTTGTTTGTTTGTTTGTGTGGGAGCATAATTTAATAGCAACACACAGTGCACACAACAGGGTTGATGTATTAGTTGGCTCAGATTTATAGCAGGTCGACAGTTTGACAGGTTTGACATAACTACAATCGACCCCATGCTCCACCCTCCATGAAAGTGGCTCTTAAAATATCCACATTCATTCTTATGTTCCTAAATCACAATTATCCAGTCAGAGATGTCTCTAATTGAATTATCCTCTGTCCTCTCTGTTGACATTCCCAGTTTCCTCCTCACACTGATGTGTGTCAATCCCCCCCTTATGTATGGTTAGAGGAATCTATGTAAAGGAATATGTATGTCACACTTACTAACCAGAACCAGCAACATAAGTAAATTTCTTTAAGAGTGGAAACAGTTCCAAATCAAGATTTTTTAGTTTGGCATGAAGGTTCTTCAAGTCCTGCTATCATCCACTAACTCGCAAAAATATCCCACAGAAAGGAAACCATTTGGGAGTGGGGTATTTAATATGGACTGATGGTGGGTGAGTACTAGCCTCCTTCAATGTGTGACTGATCCATGTCTGCAAGACGACCACACTTCTCCTTCCAACTGTACAATAAATGTGTCCTCTCTTTCAGGTATTGCAACATTAACACACCTTCTCATCTCTCTCCCCCTAAACATCATTAAAATCCTGTGTCCCATTTTAGCAAATAATTACACACGATTTGTGAGATAAATAGAAAAACCTCAGTGTATACCATGTATAATCCCCCCCCCCAAAAAAAAAAAGTGCGCACACACACACCGTTTCTGGTTTGACTGATGGCTTCCACCAAAAAAACCGGAAGTGACTAGAAGTCAGTTCAGTGCCAATTCTAACTGGATGGGCCAATCCAGTCACATTTTTCAAACTAACCACACTCAAAGACCCATGCCCCATAAGAATCTTCAAGACAAAAATCAGATGGTTCTTTCACCTCTGAGACTGGGAAGGTTGTCCTTGAAGTTACACCTCCTTTTTGTGCAGTTTAGTCCACCTGAAGGTTTTGTTGCTTGGTTCATCTGGTGGCCATCTGCCCTATGGTTTTCAAGTTCCAACTCAAGTAATGCATGGGGATCAAAATTATATGGGAAATCAAAAGCAGCATCTCCCCTCTAAGACTCTTCTGGGGCAACATTGTCAACATGGGAAATTACACGTGCAAAAGGTATCGATGTTTCTCATTTGACTCAAGGAAGCACACCGGCAAATCACCTCACATGTCTGATAAGAATATACAGACCTCTGGAGCTTTTCAGATTAGTCATTTAGTCGCTCCAATTTCTTATTCTGCTCCAAAACCCATGTTGTGGTAACCTAGATGTGGGGTCCTCTTTACCATGATGGAATGGTCATTCTTCTGTTTTACCTTTTGGACATTAGAGGCACCTCCTGCTGTACTTCCCTCTTTTTTCTTTTTTGATGTACTTTTTAATCACCCATAATTGAGAGAAAGGGCAAAGTTTGATCTCAAACTTCTGCAATTCAATAACGATAGACTCTGAAATTTTTATTTTGAAATTTATAGAAATTTCAAAATTTTCTTATAGACTAATAAAAAGTGAAAATGACCTCAATACTCAATATGATAGTTCCAATGACCAAAATGCACACATTCATAGATTTTGGACATAAGTAACAACCGATGGGAGGAGAACGTTCAACATGCCTTGCAATACAAGGCATACTTGTCTACATAGATTTTTGGTCTGTATTATTGCATATTTCCATCTTTTTTTTATAATTTTTTTTATGTGGATTGTGCATTTCAGTCATTGAAAATACCATATTGAATATCGAGTCATTTCCCAAAAGAATGATTGGAACGATAAAGTATATGGATTTTGTTTTCTTTCACCCTATTCGTTCCTCTCTTTTTCATCTCCTTATTTTTTCTCTTCAAATTCACATGACTTTATTCAACTGCAAAGCTTCCAAGAATTCATTTAGGTAGAAAGAATTGGCTATGGAAAATGGATTTTCAACTTGACATCAAATTATTTATTAATAGCTTCGTGACCAGGTTATATGTGGTGACTTACTGCAAGCCACTAATTATTACATCAGCATTCTGAATGGTTAAGTTAGTGTGGAAGATGTTTCCCCAGTTAGTTATTTCTTTTGGAGTTCTTACGTAATATCCTCAATAGACACAAATATTCTAGAATCTTGACTCATCAGATAGGTAGATGAATTTTACAAAAATACACAACAAATGTGATAGGAAGATTTAAAATCCAGGAGATAGTAGTCAAGACGTTGGTGCGTCACCTAAGCACCACCTAGGTGTCCAGGCGCCTTCTTGGGTCCAAAGCAGCAGCACTCGTCTGATGCAAGAAAGGCGACCTGCCTTGGATGCCTAGGTGTCGGCTTGTGGCCTTGTGACAGCACACATTATATTACATCAGTTTTTTTTTTTTTTTTGACGCTTCATGAATTTAATTCGATTTACATTTATTGCTTTGTTTTTTGATAAATTATGATTATATTATATCCTATGCTTTGTTTATTATATATGTTGGTTTTCTTATATTAGGTCATTAATAATATAATTTGAAATGACTTCTATGTTGCATATAAGCATAGTTATATAATAAAATTATCATAGCCATATTACATATAGAGCAAGCCTAGAAGGCCACCTTGTCGCCTAGGTGCGCCCCTCCAATACCTTGAGTTTCCTGGTCGCCTTAACAATTATGGTCCAGGGCTACCATTGGCAGGGCTTCCTAGCTAACCTGATATATATATATATATAAAGGGCCATAACTTAAAGTATTTTTAATTATCAAAAGAATGAAATAAAGTTCCAAAAAATAGCAATCCTAATGCATTGGAGATCATTTACGAAATTCGGTTTTATAGGTTGCAAAGTTTTTCTTCCATGTTCACATTTTTCTTTCAACTAGAAGGAAAATTCCGACGCTCAAAACAAAAACTTCCAACTGGATTACACTTCATCCTGAAGTTTAGAGAATTCAATGACCAATAATGCACCAAAAAACATGTATCCCATGTGGAGGCGGGAGTGGAATAGGCTTGGTTCAAATCAGATTAGCATGCTAGTCAGTGGAGTGGGTTTCAACCTGAACTTACCTAAATTGAACCAGTTTGAATACCCAATTCTAGAACCAATCCAATTCAAAATACTCAAAGACAATGTTCCTTTCAAGTTTTATTTCTGAAAATATTTAATCTACAAATCTAATCTTAAAGTTTATCAATTAGTTCCTTCTTACTTAAAAAATATATATATACATATATATATATATATATGTGTGTGTGTGTGTGTGTATGTATATGTATATATAGTGTGAACTTTTAACTTTATATTCTGTATTTCCTCTTATTTATGAGGTTTGATACACAATTTTGGAACTAGTAATAAATATCTGTCCTGACCTTGAACAAATTTGAATAAAAACCCTGAACCAAACCAGGGGGGAAAACGAATGGGTTGACAAGCCACAACAAGACAATACGGAAATTTTTAAGGTTACAGATTCATGACAAACCTGAGGTGATTTCTGAGCTGCTATTTTCAAATCTTCCACAGCACCCTCCCAATCTTCTGTCAAAAGTTTGGCTTCACCCCTCTGGAAAACAGAAAAATAAACAGTTAAGACAGCTTAAGTTTCATAGAGTTTTGTAATTTCAATTATGCAAAAGACTTAATCCACCCGTCAAGAAGCAGGATTTTTCCAAAACAACATTAAAGTTGAAACATTTAAAATGGAAGGGAAGAAAAAGAAAAATTCCTTCAGAAACTGTAGATATCACAGCAGCACAATATCCTAGAAAAATGCACAGGCTTGGGAGCTCTACCAAGTACCAACAGCAAATTTACAATAAAACTATGAATCCACCCTAAAGGAAAAAGTTCTTCACATGACCCACATAAGAAGGCCTTCCAATGTGATCCACTTAATTGTGCCATGTGGAAGGTGATGTGGCAATATTTACGTTGGATTGATAGCCTAAGATGTAGATTGAAAATGTGTTAAACTTCATCCAAGTTCAATCACATACCCCCCCCCCCCCAAAGTCATTTTTCCTTATATTTTCAGCCACCCATTTAGTTTCAACCATTTTTTCAAAAGTTCCATTTGCTAGTGGATTTTCAAAGATTTATTTTGCCACATTACAAACTCCATTTGTGCTGAAATTTCACATGTGAGCAGGGGACCCTGGGCCTTACTCATCCAGAAATAATTTGGGCTCTGTTCTGAACTTTCCAGGTGGTAGATATTAGGTCCATAGTCCATACAGGAAGGCCTTCCATAGATGTCATGACACCAAGGGATGCCTTTTCAAGACTTTATGTTATATCCCAGGCATATCTACATATAGATGTAAATATATAAGTAGCATTATTCACCGTGGAACATAATGGTGGTAAAAGTGAGTTGTAGAAAAATATAATGGGAGAAATGAGAAAATGATTTGTTAAATTTATTAAATTTGGATGGAAAGTTCAGCAGACTTTGGGTTTGGGCACCTTGGCACATGAGGCGATAAGTCAGGAGGACCTCAAGGAGTGCACTTCTAACTAGGCATCGCCTTGACAACTATGAGGCTTTCCTATGTGGGCTCTCCAGGAAACTAGAGCCCTTCTAAAATGACAAGGTGAACGAAAAGGCCCTTCAATAAGATTGTAATGGTAGTACAATGAATTTTGTAAAAATTACGAGAAAAAAAGGGATGTGACCAAGTGCAATGTTTTCATATGGTCCTAACCATGGACAATTTTTTTAACAAAGGTGCTTCTCTCAACACCCAGATTTTTTTTTCTACTAAGCGACAGCCCCTACAACAGATTTTAGATGATATAGTACAATACTACAATGTTCACACAATTTATTAATCTTGTCTAATCATTATATCAAGTTGAAATTTCAATAAATCCATTTATAACCTTCAAATTGTCTGATCAAGGCCTCCACTTTGGAGGAAGAATGAACACTAATCATATCTTTGTTCCAGATATTGCCAAGTGAAGTTGTGAGTTGTGACCTAGCTAAAAACCATTTTAACAAGGCATTCAAGGCATATTCAAATTGAAATCCTATATAAATAAAGAGTGTGTCCTTCCAAAAATATTTATTGGTTTTTTGACCCACAGCTTAACTAGAATGAGAGTTCTTATAGAGAAACCTGGGACCATTTACAACATTTTGGATGGACACAGATGTAAATGGAGAACTACAGCAAACCTGAGTAAATGCTCAAATAAGATCCCAAGCATTTTCTGTGGCCATTTATAATGTTTTTGGAGATAAAGATGTAAAATGGATTCAAAGCATACCTGGACTAGAGCTTCAATAAGCTCTTCATCAATATTTAGTGCTTCTGAGCAACTACTGAGTGCATCCTTTCCCCTGCCAAGCTTGACCAAGACCTTACACAACCCAAGATGAAGATGGACATTATGCGCAGCATGGTTAGGATCCACTGCAAGGGCCCCTTTGAACTCTTCCGCTGCCAACCGCAGCTTACCCTTATCCACATTATCTTCTGCCTGTAAATATCACAGTAAGTGTATGTTCAATATTTTATACTGTAGTGTCTAAAAATAGCAATGGGCTTATATCCGGGACCCTGTAAAAGCCTGTAGAACTTACGCTTTTAGTCTTCTTCAATAGATTTTTCAAACTAAAGTATGCTTTCTTTAGTTCACTGTGTTCTGGATCCAGGCGGAGACCTTTCTGGAAATGTCTGGAATATATAAACAAACAAAGTCTCAATGTAAATAAATTAATACTCGCAAACAAAGTTTGCAGCTCATGATGAAAATATATTTTCAATCGAGTATACCACGACAAACCTTAAAGCAACATCATGATCAGCCAGATAATAATAGGCACGCCCACGAAACAGTAGCGCCTCCAGATTATTCTCATCTTCTTTGAGCATATATCCCGTCTCTGCTATGGCACCAGAGTAGTCTTTTACTGCTAATAATAACTTCACTTTTAGGAATTTTGCCTGCAAAAAACAAAGCTTACCTGGTTAAGACTGAAGATAACACCATTTACAGAACTGCTTCAATAGACAAATGAAATTATATCAACAAATAACATTACCTTTGAGCATGCAGGTGAGAAAACAAGGACAACTTTATCTACATAATCCAAAGATTTTCCAAAATCGCCTGCCTCAAAAAGATTAATAGCTGTTTCAAAAGCACTCCGAGCCTGCAACAGTTGAGAAAGTTCCTTTTCCGCAGCAGAAGTTCCAGATTTTAGCTCCAAAAACTTTTTGTAGCTCATCTCAGATTCCTCATATCTACATCAAAAAATTGACTGAATCATATGATCTTCCAATCAGAAATTAAAAATTAATCAGGTTGGATTAGTAGACCAACCAAATAAAGCCAAAAGTTTCTACGATGCTATCTTCGATATATAAATGGCCATATCCAAATTGCAACAAGTTAAAGATCTTATTTCATTTCCTATCTCAGTATTGATCAATTTCTAAAATCTGAGTATCCTTCATTCTGTTCTCTGAACTACTGTGGTAGACAATATAATGTAATCATAAAAAAATGTAACAAAAAAACAAATCAACACTAGAAGATAAATACATAAGGCATGAATGAGGTTCTCAAAATAACTCGCACCAAAGGTAATAGTAATAATATAAGTAAGAAATGGTATTAAAAAAAGGGTAGAACGCCATTAGTCCATTACCCATGATAAGGTTTCAAGTGGAAAGAAATATATCTACATACATCCACAAAACAGTTCAAAATCCATACTTATGTTGTTGCAGTATTATGTATGATTGTATACATCATAATGTGCTTATCGAGTATGGATTTTTATCTACTAATCAAATATATAAGTTCTGCTTTTGCACAATCATTCGAAAGTAGTACAAAAGAAGTGCTGTGTAACTTCCCTTTGATAGTCAGAACTTCTTTTGACCCAAGGTAAAAGCATATTTATATCATGGTAGCTGGATATAAGGATCAATTTCTTCATGCATCAAATGTATGGGCCATTTCTAATTTCTAGTATGCACACCTTTAACTAGCCCAACCCTAATTGGCACCACTTTGTTAATTACCTGTTTACTTACGGCATAACATATGCCAGCTACAATTTTCGAAATCTAACATCAGAAGTTCCTATACTGCATTGGAATAAAAAATATTTGATATCATTGCTTAGTGCCCTTAGAAAAGACAATTCGTAGCAAGTAGAAATGTTTTGTTAGAGAAGAACCTGCATAATTGACGAAGTACAGATGCACGACGCCAGTATGCCTCTGAAAGTGTTGGATCAGCCTCTATAGCGGTATTAAGATCATTGAGAGCCTCACTATAGCGCTTCACCTTTACATTTTCCGAAACTCTATTTAACAGGTCAGCAGCATTGCCAGGTTTTCCATCTGCAAAAGTAGATACAGATAAGATTAGCTTCACCAAAAATTCGGGCAACTCATTATTGCCAACTTGGAGAAATAAATAAAGCCAGGATTTTTTTTTTTTTTTTTTTTCCTGTTAGGATAGGGTCCCAGTTGTTTGGCTTTTCATGCATGCATGTCCAAATTCCAAATTTATTGCAATGTGTATTGCAATACCATAATTCATAAAGGAATTGATACGCTTTGTTTTGCACAGTTCAAAGAATGACAATAAGGACTTAAAAAAAAAAAAAAAGTTTTAGACATGCTTACAAGTTACAAATTTTGGAAAGACTCAATTTCAGTAATACTAGTTTTTGGAAAGCACAATTCTCCTTAGCTAGGTATAGAACGCTCGTTATTAAAAAGTCTCAGGAAGGTATGAAGATTTCCAGATCTAATGAGCAAATTATGCAACAATATCATCAGAGTTCACTTGCATATTACGTAAAATACATTAAGGTTTAAAATATCCACATTAACATCATAGAAATCACTAAATTTCAAATATTCACACATAAATCAAACAATGTTGGCATAATTGAATTCTCTAACACGGCCACAGTTTAGTAGAGAGTTGTTCACTTGGATATTAACTAGAATAAATAAATTTTCAAAAGAATTTAAAAGAAAACCTAGAACCTTACCAATGCAATAATTCAAAAAAAATTGTTTCAGGATCATTGTCGGATAAAGATATAAAACAAAATAGAAACAGAACGGTAAGATCGAAACAATTAAGTAGAAACAAATCTACGAATCAAATATCGAAGAGATTCAGTTGGCTGTGAAACAATCGATCTGAGCATAAGATTGCAAACATTCAGAGATCGGATCAGGATTACCTTGAGCAGAAACCAACGGCGGAAGAAGAAGAAGTTGGCAAGCGAGGACGAAGTGGAGGATGAAGAAAGGGAGAAAAAAACCTCTCCAGGCCTCGAAATCGACGAACTTCCTCATCAATGGCGTCATTATCTTGATTATGATTTCAGATTTTCTTTTTCGCAATGAAGAACAAGA
Source organism: Macadamia integrifolia (assembly GCF_013358625.1). Lineage (NCBI taxonomy): Eukaryota > Viridiplantae > Streptophyta > Magnoliopsida > Proteales > Proteaceae > Macadamia > Macadamia integrifolia. Next base: position 7,804,062 of record NC_056568.1, on the reverse strand, counting down.
AGCAGTTTATACTTTCTCTTTCTTAATAGACGCGGAGACGAGATCACGAGAATACAAGAACGAGAGAGCAACGGGATTCGTATAAAATTCCCCGTTGCGGCTTTTATTCAAGTAACGTGACTCAAAGACACGTAACAAAGACCAATTGCAATTCTCCACGTGGCATTAAAAATGACGAGGGGTTTATTTTTTTTGGGTGAAGAATAACAAAATTACAATTAGATCCCTGACTTTGGAAAATTTGTGGACTATGGTCCAACGTTTCAGCCCACTACGTGTACGGCCCATTACCTACTACCCAACATTTTAGTCCACTACGAGGACTTCATTTAGCTACCCATTCATCTGAAACATGTGAGATTTAAAGAGATAAGGGAGAGATAACGCTAGCTACCTGTTTGCGCGGCCTGTGCCAGCATGGGGGCCAATGGGAGTATACGCTGAGGTATCCAAAAGAGGCAGTAAGGTAATGCGGTCATGTAACTACTTGTATGTCTGGGTGTAGGAGCTCGACGTTTTAAAACTTGCTTGCTAATGATGGTGGAGCAACATATTTGGCTCCCCTTTCATCAAATGACATTTGGTTTTAGGTTATGAAATCTGGACCACTCCAGTAGGACCAATCGGAATCTATTGGTTAAAGCCCGAACTGGACCAACCGGTCAGTAAATGATTTGATGTCAGGCCTAGACCGATTAATAATCGATCTGAATTGGCCTCTGGCAGTAGCTCAAAGGATGCTCGATCAGGAATCAGGATTAGTAATCGACCATTTATAGCCGGTTTAATTAGCACGGTTTTAACCCAATAAACGCAAAATTATGTTATCGGCTCCCAGCTCGTGTATATATACTCCATAATTTCAAGCACAGCTTCATATTTTTTTGGTTCACTAGGTTTAGCTAAGGTTCTTGAGTGTACCTGATTCAATAAGGGTAGCCGGGTAGGATTCTATGGTTTGGAATTTGGTTCTGGTTCATATATATTTCACACAAAATTAAGGGATGTGATTCAAATCATACACTGATCGAGAAGAAATCTATGTTTTCTTCAACTAGGGCTTTTGTTTTAGTTCTAGATCACCAATTTTTCTTATGAACCGAACATGGATTAGTTCATTTGGAATCCATTAATACATGGTGGTTCTCAATCTAGATCCAAGACCTACTAATTGGGCCTGGCAATCATCCTTGGGCCAGTTTGAGCTTTCCAGTGACAGCCCATTTAGATTGGGTTTTAAAATAATTAGTTCCAAGCCAGTCCAACTCAGATCCCCATTGATCCAACCCTGCCCATATATGCATTAAGAGCTGTTTGGTCAATAGTTAAGACTTAAGAGTCATTTGGTCAATAGTGTTTATTTGTTTTTACCTTTTTGGTAAGATCGGAATCCCAAAATTTGGGAACCTTTTCAATGGTTAGGTTTTGAGAAATGGAAGGGTAAAACTTATTTTTTCCTCTTTTACAAAAGAAAAGTATCATTCTCAAACAATTCTCAACTAGGGTTATCAACCAATCAGGCGTCAATAATATCCACCAATTTAAGACCTCGCACCACTTTCTCCCATTTAGGTAAATCGAGCTTTGTAGGCTACTGTATGAACACGTTTATATTCGATGAATCTACTACAGTTCAAAATGGGCTCAAGGTAATTGGATTAAAATTGGGTTCTAGACGGGATAGTTGACTAGCTAGGCTATTACAATCCTTAGAGGGACCATAAACAATCTATAATTAGGCTAAATGGGCCTACACATGCTAATCAAGCTATAAACCATTGGTTATCAGTTGGTCAGCGACCGTCAGACCACTACCTTGCACCAGGAACACCTAATTATTAATCGGTAGATGCTTAAGTCATACATGTTTAATAATCAGTCAGACTAATCAAGTAAGGCATACGAGTGCAACCAACTTTTAACACCCCTATTCCATTCAATCTTTTTTTAGTTTCTTTTCCTTTGGCCTAATCAAACCAATAATTCCAGGAGAATATTTCTATAATTACTGAAAGTAGGTTTACAAGCATGAGCTAATGTATATAATTAACAACAACCATTAGAAGATATGGATACATACATGCTAAACAAAGGAGAAGCTGCCTTACATGCTCATTACCAATCTAATATATCTCCCTTCTCACATATATATACAATATCATTTGCTAAAAAGTTGGTTAATTAATCTAGATCAAAAATGAAGTTGATCTCCATCGATCGAGGAAGAAATCTCTCTCTCTCTCTCTCTCTCTCTCTCTCTCTCTCTCTCTCTCTCTCTCTCTCTCTCTCTCTCTCTCTCTCTCTCTCGTTAATTTGTGCTTAAGGAATTTTTCTATTATGATCCTTGCACTATTTGCTAGATGTTGATAAAATGAACACTCTTTAATCACACAAGGGCCAATAAGGGGACACAAATGGACATTAACAGAGTGAGTTTTTTGGATTTCACAGGGATGCGGATGTCATATTGCCGCCGTATGTGTCTGGCGCAAAGGCCGCTTGACCAAGGAGCGATCTTTTCCCCCATCTTGATATAACATAGTTTGAAATACCTACGAGAGGATAAATGGTTTCAGGAGAAAACTTTGTTTTTTTTCCCTATTGAGAAGAACCAAGGATCTTAATTCTCCCCCTCCTCTATTGTTTGAAGACCAAAACTGCCCTTAGAGCCGCATCCAATTGTAAAAACAGCAGTGGGTGAAGAGATTCTATTTTTACCATGGGCGAAGAGCAACTTGATCCAAGATTCTAGATTTTAGTTTTTCCTATTCGAAGCACCAACTACTTGCGCAAATATTTGCATATCTTACAGGATATTATCTTAACTAAATAGGGTCAACTATATATTTAAGATTAGGTTATTTGTGAAGCCTAAATCATTTATATCTTCTCAGTGTCTCTTCCCAAGTCACTTTTTGGTTTACCACCAAACTTTTTTACTATTGTAATATGTACTATATATCATACTCTTGATGGCTATATTCAACAATGGCTACACTTCAAATGCTAATTCCACATTAAGATATAGTCCTCTTTAACTTTTGTTCTTTTGAGATCACTTCAAATGCTAATTCCCTTGTGGGGTATTCCGAAGGTGTAACCTAGGCAACAAAAAAGGGACACAATACTTTAACTAGAGGAGTGACCAGTTGGTTCACCAAACCCTGACCCAGCATCACATGTTCTCCAGGTCCGAAGGGATCCAATGCCCTTAGCCGTCCATTTTGATGTTCGTTCTGTGTACCTGCACCTTTTTGAGAGGTCTTGCATGAGACAGGACTGAGCCGAAGTGGCTGATGCACCTAACAAAGGATATTGCTTCTATAGCCAATCTATGAGATGGAAAACGAGACTATATACCCCTCCCATCCCCCACTAAAGACCTGAAAGAGGACCTAGGCCCCCTCAAGTTAGAAATGTTAGAAAAAGTGAAACAAAAAGAGTAATAAGAAGTGAAAAGGACAGAGACACTTCTCAACCAGGTTTATAGTATTTGCATTCATGGACTCAAACATTCTTATGTGTTTATTAATATTGCAAATAAATACAGGCTTTGATCCTTATATAATTCAATTATAATATGGATTTTTCTACCTTGCTCCTCTCCCCATAGTTATTATAGTAATCATTACACTGTTATACATATCATCATTAACTATATGCTAACATAGTTATAGATATGTACAATGGTGTAAAATTGTAAGAATTGTTGGGGCAATTAAGTGAATTGTCAATTATAATTAGATTACATCAAGGATCACTATAATAGTGTAGTGATTACAATTAGTAAAAGTTTGTATTTGTGTGCATCAATCCTAGACGAGCTAATTAGAGGATTCAAAATCGAGCCCTTGATGCATGCTTTTTGTTGATCATATTGTTTTGGTAGATGAAACAAAAAGGAGGATAAATGTAAAGTTGGAGTTATAGAGATCAACAATGGAATACAAGGAATATTGCTTGGTAACAGTAAAATTGTAAGTGAATTGGCTGAAATTGATGATAGGTAGATACCCTAATGTGAAAATTGTAGGTATTTAAGGTCGATAATAAATAAAGGAGAAATAAATGATGATGTTGCACAAAGAATTAAAATATGGGAAATATATAAAGTAAAGAGATGCATCTAGAGTGTTGTCTGATCATTATTATTTTTTAAATAAAGAAAAATTTTGTTAGACAATAATACAACCAATAATTAATAATGAAACTAATTATTATTGATGAAGAAACAACATATAAACAAACTTTAGGGCTCGTTTGATTTTGTTTCTGTTGTTTCTGTGTCTAGAAACAGCAGAAATCATTTTTTTCATTTTTGTGCTAAGAAACAATATTTGGAATTGCAAAAAGGTGTTTGATTTTTCTGTTTCTTAAAACGTTTTCAATAGTGTTGTAGAGTTCAAGACATGAGTGAAGGCATGACGTTGTAGGTATGCAACTCATGAGTGAATGCATGACGTTGAAGTTGCAGGTATACTTCATGGAGAAGAGCTTTAGAAGGATGAAAGCAATCTAAAACTATGAGCTTCACACAACTAGGTTGAAATCGCTGCATCTGGCTAGCAAGAAGTTTCAACAACGAGTTGGGGTTGGCATAGATCGGGTGAAGTATCGGGTTTTTTATGTCCCTCCCACTTTTTAGAAACTGAAAAATAAGTCTGACTTGTTTCTCCATTCCTGTTCCTAGACATAGAAATAGGCATAAATTTCTACTTCTGTTCCCAAAAATAAGTGAAACGAAACAAAAAAATCAAATAGTTTTTTGGGTGTTTTTCTGTTTCTGAACACAGAAAACAGAAAAACACCTTCTGAAAATAAAATGAAATGGACACTTAGTGTAGCTGAAATAAAGACGTTGAGATGAATGATAAGTAAAACTAGAAAAGATAAAATAAAGAATAAACAATTTAAGGTGAGACTCTAGATCAGGTCCTCATACAAGAGCCAATCTTATAGCGAAACCTAATCCAAACTCTTGAGATGGCATGGACATATGCAATGGAGGTTTCAAATACACCAAAGGGTTAGCTGAAAACAGTTGGAAAATAAATCAAAAGGAGAAAGTGAGAAATATTTTATTGTTAGGGAGAGAAGAGCTCGGAAGAAACCCCTAATGCCTTCCAAACTACAACTACAACTACAACTACAACTACAACTACGTTGACGTTATCGCCGGCTAACTTTGACCGATAGTCAACAAATTTCTTTTCTGATTTTCTACGCTGTTTCAGTTTCAAGGTAAAAATGATTGGAATGCGAGAAAATAACAGTTAACATGCACATCTCTCTCTCTCTCTCTCTCTCTCTCTCTCTCTCTCTCTCTCTCTCTCTCTCTTCCTTTTTCTGATTGCTTCTCACACATCATCACATGCACTGTCTTCTGTTTCTGTCTCTTCTCTCTCCTCTCTCCTCTCTCCTCTCTCCTGTCGCTCTTTCTCTCTGTTAAGTGGCAACTGTTCTTCCCTCTCTTCCCCATTTTGTTATTCCCTTTTCAGTGACAGAGCCCTCGCTGAGTCCAATCCTTGGCTGCTCCCCTCCTTCATCGACAGATGTGAGCTACACACTATTGATATGATGAACATGGGTTTCAGTAATCAGTGATTGCCATTGTTGTAATGGTGGCTAATATCCCCCATGGATGAAGCAAACCTCACCAATTCCTGTTGTAGAAATGGTCTTCCAACATCTCCTCCTACTCCGAGGAAATCTCTAGTCAGACTGTGCTCCACTTGGTTTGTGTTTCCACCTCCAACCCCATGGAGCTTCAAGGCTACTGATTGACCTTGTTGTGCCATCATCAAATGATCCATTTGATTACCCATCACTCCGCCCACTCCGCCACCATGACCGGCGGCGGCCGTGTTTGATATCGAATGAGAATGCATCAGATTACTCATATGATTATTATCATTTCCACGAGCTGTGGAAGAAGAGTTAAGCACTCCGAACCCACAAAGGAAAGAAGGGTTAGGGTTACTGCCGTCGCCATTACTATTGGGGTTGTTGCTTCTTGTGGAACCCATTTGGGCTGCTTTCTGTAAAAGGGCGGTGGCTGACATTGGAGCTGAACTGACTTGACTGGTAGAAGTGGTAGATGAATACAATGAAGCTAAGCTTTCAACTAAAGGTCCTTTCTGGTTGGTGTTGTTGTTGTTGTTGTTGTGAACTCCTTGGCCTTCTTCCTTTAATCCCATTGGAGATGTGGATAAAGAGAGACCGGCTGCACCTGTAGAAGACCCCCCAAGCCACTGTAGCTGAGGCTGAGGCTGCATGCATCCACTGTAATCCACCATGGAAGATGATGGGCTGAAGAGGTTAGCCGATGCCATTTGCACTAATTCAGGCAAGCTAGGGTTCATGTTCATATGATGAGGACTAGCCTGATGATGATGATTCTGCCAAAGTGACAACCTGGGCTTCTGTTGACCATTATTGTTGAATAAAGCTTGGTTCAATTGAGGGATTCCTGTGCCATCTCCTTCTCCTCCTCTGTTGCCGAACCCATGGGGTAGATTCAGGCTTTGTGTAGTGTCACTAATGGAATCAGGCCTGAAGTTTAGGTTGGTGGGTGGTTCTGCAACTGAAGTGAACCTGGCACTCTCTTCTGCTAGAGCATCACAGAAGGCTCTGTGGGTTATGAAACTATCCTTCCTGTTTCATACACAGTTCTTACTACTATAAGCCATCCAAAGAAAAAAACCAAAAAATATATCCTTAATTTATAGCAATAAATAGAACACATTAAATTCTGTCGCATTAAATTGGAACTCAAATTCCATAACCCATGATCATGAAAGCCAAGCTTCAAGTAATGATTTCTGGAGTATATTTAACTACGTCAGTATTTATTTCTAATTCTTCTACACTATCGTATTAGCTTTTAAGGATGAGTTCTATCCGAGTCGCCGACAAGTGGAAAGAAGAAGAAGAGAGGGCGAGTACCTAGAGAAGAGTGTTCCGCAGTCGCATTTATACTCTCGAGTTCCACAAGTCTTAGTGTGAGCTTTCCAGTCGGATTGGACGGCGTATTTCTTAGAACATTTCTCACACTTCCATTTCTTCTCACCATGTTTTCTGCTGAAATGCTTCTTGATCCCAGTGAGATCTCCAAGTGCCCTAGATGGATCATGGTGGACACAGCTCTTCTCAGGGCATATATATACCCTCTTCCTCACCTCCTTACTTGTCCTTTGCCTGAGCTTCCATGGCAGATTATGACCTCGTCGGTGAAGCTGTAAGTTCTGGTCCCTTTGGAATCCTTTGTTGCAGATTTCACATACAAATCGGTTTGTGGCCATGAGAGTCTTAGGAGATAAAGCTATCACCTCGGCATCTGGATCTGGTATTGACATATCAAAAGATCAAAAAGACTTATCAGTAGAAAGCTGCAAACTAAAAGAAAAGGAGAAAAGGTTAAAAAGGCTCACCTGGTGTTCCTGGGAGATTCCTCTTCTTCTTCAGTACTGGAGTGGGATTAGGGAGAAGATTAGGGTTTGGATTAATATTGGTTTCTTGATGAGCAAAACCTCTGATAGAAGTGGGAATTGAAAGTCCATCTCCAGACATCATCTGCATCTGATTATGAGAAATCCGACAACTAAACTAAACTAAAAACTAACTGATGTGTCTTTAGTTGCACTCGAAGGAGACGAAGAAGAACACAAAAACACACAGAAAATGCTAAACCATGAGTATATTCAAGTCCTGATTTCTCAAATTCTACCAAAAAAACAAAAACAACTCAGAACCCAAACTCACTCTAATCCAACAAAGTAAACCCAATACTCCAGCAAAGGCACTCAACAGTATCAGACACTCTCTCTTCTTAGTTCTTACAGAAGATGCTCCTTAACCTTGTTTGAATGCAAGAAAAAACCAAAAACCCATGAAAGCTAAAGAGAATATTTCATCCCTATTTATCTCTCTCTCTCTCTCTCTCTCTCTCTCCCTCACACACATACATACCCATACCCTTCCCTCTCTCCTTCCTTATCCTCCAAGCCTTCTCAACAAAGTCGGTCAGCCTTAGACTTAACTGGACCACCGCCCCTCTCTCTCTCTCTCTCTCTCTCTCTCTCTCTCTCTCATACACACGCACACTTGTAAATTGTAATTTTGTGTTGGTGTGACCTTTTTAGGGTTACGACTTATGAGGCCAAACTGCTTCTTCTTATCCTGGTGGGCGGAAGATCAATGGATTGGATTCAATACATAGAGAGAGGGGAATATTTTAATAATCGTGAAAAGGGTTAAAGAAGGAAAAGGTGTATATCTAAAGTACGATCTCAAGGAAAACCTTCAAAAAGGCTCTTACCTTCAAAAAGGCTCTTACCTTTACAGCCCTTCATAAGGCATACATGATTACACCATTATTGCGTAATATTTTTCTCTATTATAAGAAACCCTATTTCTACATGCAGAGAGAGAGAGAGAGAGGAGGGGAACAAGACGAAGAAGAAGACGAGGAGGACACGGGTTTGGTCACGTTCCCCAGTGGGGTCGTCTGTGTTACGTTCAGTCCGTGATGTTGTCTGCTGAAACGAGTGTTGTTGGGACCCACCTGACCTGACTGCCACGCTTCGCCATCCGTCCATCCAAGTAGTATCACAGTATCACAGCAAAGGGACCAGTCGAAAGGTTGCGTTCCTGGCCAACCCGGATAGGTGGATCATTGGTTAGTTGAGTCATGAGTCATGACTCATGAGTGAGTAGTAGATTAGGTTGGAATCGGTAGTGTCAAAATTTGAGACCCTTTTTGCTTTACGTGGATCAGGTTATCATATGAGAACTATTCTCGTAGAATCTGATCCACACAGATTGTTTTCATCACAAGATTTTTCTTTAGATGAATTCCATCTGCATGGATCAGTCCTGTATGAGAATGATTCTCTTACAAAGACCTGATCCACTCTCAATGGGTTGAATGCCCTAATTCTCCAAAAAGGTATTCTCTTTTTCCACGTTATTATGGATTGTGGATTATTGTGGCCTTTGTAGGTCGCTTAATTCAGCCCTTTAATCTGGATTATGTGATGAAATGGGTGGAAAAATCATTGTCCACCTAATTGATTTGCATATCAATAAATCTAGGGTTCTAACAAAGTCCATTGATTGGATGTTTAATGCCCCCACAAAGCTGATTTATGTCCTGGATTCCAATTGGGTTGCCGGCCAGGTGGTTTTTTTACTCTCTTTCTCTCATAAAAGGGGGATTTGGTTGATCTCAAATGAAGATTTCTAATATTTCAGAGCTAGCCAACTCAATTAGGTGAAGTGGTTTGCAAAATTTATAGGTCCCTCCAGTAGGCTATGTACCTTTTTGACTGTTTCCTAATCCATGAACCTTTGAATAAATAAATGAGTAAGCAGATGAATATGTAAGTTTTGAACAGATTTAATAAATCTATGGTTAAATATTTTCGGTCTCTTTCTTTCTCTCTCTCAACCATATTTTATACAAAAAGTTGTCAATCTTAAGAAAATAAGGTTATGGTATGTTTCATGTGTCTAACATTTATTGAATAAAATTTGTGGACCAAAATTAAGATAAACTTAAATATGTACAAGTGTATTATATTAAAGTACTTATAAATATAATAACATTTATAAATATAAAAATGGATGATACTCATGTTGTATTCTTTAATCCATATATACTAATCCAAATATTATATGTATGTTTCTAAATCACATAAGTTTACAATACTTTTCAAGTGCACATGCAAAAGTTGCAAATAACATCAGAATTTTCTAATTAAAACATGTGCTTAAGCATGCTACTTTCAATGAAGAAAATATTAATCTTTGAATAATATAAACTAAATAATTATATGCATGAATTGAAGTAAAATTTGGTTGATTCAGCTAAATAGATCCCAATAGTGGCTTTACGGATTAAACCTGACAAATCCTTAGAATCCAATGTTGAACTCCTCAATTTTCTTATTGACATCCTTTAACATGTCAAATAATTTGTAACCTTACTTCTTTTCTTTTTTTTTTCTTTTTTAGTGAAACATGCAATTTGATAAATCATTTTCATGTTAGTTTGAAAACCCTTTTTTACCCCAGATTTAAAGAACTTTTGAAAAAAAAAAAAAAAAAAAGGTCGAGCAATAAATCTGAACTTTCATTATATTGATGAAGAAATTACAAACACTCACACACAATATCTCCTTATGAGAATACTCCCAAGATATAGCGTTAAGTTGCATTGCAATACAGGGCAACCATAATTCCTCAAAAGAATCCCTAGGGTAAACAACTCTGGAAAAAAAAAATCGGATTAAATTGAGATCAAGCTTCACTAAGAACAATCTTCCACTTGAAGACTGATATATGCATTTCACTAAAAAGCTTCAATCATCATAACTTATCGTTCTTACATCTACCAATCACCCACGAAGATCAATCAAAGTTGAGCATGGTCCCAATTTTTCCCTTTCAACAACATCTGTTAACATATCTTTACCCGAGGACACTACCTTTATTAGCTAGTGGTGTCTCTCACGAATAAATTAAGCTTGGCTTCATTGTGGGATACCTAAGATTAAATTAAATGGCCATTGCAATCTCAATCAAAAGACGGGCAAGAGTGGATTGATGTGGTTTGACTAGAACTTTGGTGTCAATTAACCTAATGCAAAGTATAAAGATTAGTTGAGTTTGGTCAATAGTTTTAAACATCATAGTAAGGTAGATTTCGGCTCCTAACCAATGATTAGAGGGTCCAATAGAAGAAACATAGTGAACAGGAGGGCAAGTGAGGATGCAAAGGCTCTCTCTCTCTCTCTCTCTCTAGTGATTGGAGAGGAGGTTAGGAAAGATTTTAAAGGTGTTTTTCATTAGAAGAGATTACTAAAAAATTTGGACAAAATCTCCCTTGACCACATGGTGAGATTTATCATGCAATCAAGGGTCTGAAAAATCCCCTTCGAGCGGCCTTGACCGCCTAACCAATAACTAGGGAGCACTCACACCTTTAAGAATGGATTCGGTATCGGGGAAATCAAGAGACATCAACCCAACCTCTTAGCTAAAGGGAGTGGAAAAGCCTCCATCCAATCAAATTTACTTCCCACCATCCCAAAGGTAATGGAGTAGACCTTAGTCTCGTCTCGATCATCACTATATGCAATTCCCAATCCGCCATTTTCGGTTGAATCTGAAGAAGTAATGTTGAGTTGGATATTTATTGGAAGCCAAGGGTGTAACTAGAGTTCTAGAGTTAGAGTAGCTGTCTCAAAACCTGATAGAGCCCAAGGAGTGGGAAATCAGAACACAAAATCCCCCTCGAGCGGCCTTGACCGCCCACGATGATTCCCCCATTCAAGGAAATTAAAAGTTTTTAAGTGGAAATTTTCCTTCACCCTTAAAAAAGGAAGTCTGTAGGAGAAGTGACCATATGAATGGACACTCTCACCCCCACTGACAAGGTCGAAACGACCCTCTTTTTGGCAAATCCAGCACTACCCCACATTGAAAGAATTCCTTTTTCACCATAAGTGAAGGAAAACTCAATCTTTAATGCTTTTGTTCTCTATAAAAAATGGGAAAAGAAAAATTAGAGGATCACATACATTGGCTTTCTAACTCAATCTGAGGTCTTTCTCTTAATTATTGGAGGCTCAAGTATTTAATATGAAATTAATGGTGTTGCCTTTTATTAATGAAGGGATGTGATTTAGGGATTCCATCTTTATGTTTGAATTAAATACTGAGGTTGCACGTTTGCCCATGGGGAAACAATTCCCCCTTTTGGAAGCGTCTTGGTGTGTGAGTGTGTTTGTGTGTGAGTGACCACATGGGTTGCTTTTGATTCTCCTTTTTAGAAATGGGAGGAATTGAAGAATGTGGAGGACTGAAGGAGGAGAAGGAGATTGAGATTGACATTGAGATTGCTTTGAAGTACTATGTGTGGACTATAAGTCCAGCTCCAGCCCCACAACACAAGTGGCCCTGTCCCTATCGCCTTGTGTCTACACTTCTCGAGTCCCTCTACTATTCCATGGGTCCATTATTGTGCTTTGTTTTTGCTTTATCACATCATGTGACTCTAAACCTCTCTCTCTCTCTCTCTCTCTCTCTCTCTAACTTATCATTCCAAATTCAAAAAAACAAATTAATTAATTAATTAAAAAATAATAATTGTCTTGTGTACAAAAGCAAAATTGGCTTTGTCTAGTGTGATTCACTATTTAAAATAAGATTGTAGTTTGGATTTTTTTTTTTTTTTTTTTATTATTTCTAACTAATTGTTTGGTCTTAAATATTTCTTGAGTTTTATTCGTATCCATGTTTATCTTGGCTTGGAGCTGTCGGTGTATAAAATACTGCTAAATGTGGGTATGAGAGAGAGAGAGAGAAGTTTAATGGCTATTGGTACCAACAATCTATATTCTTATATTGTTACTAGGGGAATAATAGTGTTGTTTTCGAAATGATAATGGAATTATTCCTTTGTTTGTATCAAGTGGTTTATTATAAAAACTTGGTTTTTACTAACAAGATATTACATAACCCTATCACCTGGATGGGATAAGCTAACTATAAGAATTTAAGTAGCAGTAGAAACCCTTTTTGGTAATAATAATTTGTGAAAATGAAACATACCTTACTACCTGATTCTAAAATGAATGTCATGTTAGGGTTCATTAATTGTGAACACTGAATCCTTGGCCTTATATAAGTGAGTATATATGTTTAATGAATAGTGCTCCATAAATATTTATGTGGTGGATCATAAATATTTAGGATAAAGTTTTCCTACAGCTATAGTGTAAGATTCAGCATCATCTTAATTACGGTTCTAAAACATCCCCCTCGACCCCGTACTACATGACCCTTTTTCATCCATCCAAAAACCATGGTCAAGGGATTCCCCTTCATCATGACTTAATAAAAACTTAGTCCAAATATTTATATTAAATATAATAAGAACAACTTGTTGTCATTAAAATAGGGAATTAAGAAATTGTAACCTGCTTAATGCAGTATTTAAGACAAAGCTAAAAAAGGATTTTCAAGAAATTAAAAATTACTTGATGAAATATTTAATATAAGTTTATGTAAAATGATAAAAATTATCTTCATTAAATATATATATATATATATAAGAAAAAAAAATCGATATTTATATAAATGGTCCTTTATAAATTGGGACCCCAGCATGTGAATCCATCATGAATGAGTTGTTTTATTGTTTACTTATTATCAACTAGACTAGGGGTAAGTTTGATATTTCCTTTATTGAATTTAAGATAAACAATGCAAACCCAAAAAAAGGGGCAGCCTTTGGGTATTCCATAAATTTGAAGTAACTTTTGTGGAAAATTTTTCAAAACCAGGAAGCCCATAGTAATTTTTATGACAAAGTGATTAAAAGCCACTTAGATTATCAAATTTGACCTTTCAAAAGAAAATCTTATACCAAATAGGAGATCAGATATAATTTTCGTTTCCTTCGTTTTGTTTCCTTTTGAATGAATGAAGTGACATATTACAACCAAGGTCTTAAATAATAGAAAGAATCTTCTTGTAAAAATGGTTGGTGAAAAATAAGTTATAATAAATTTTTTTTCCCTTTAATATAAGAAATTTTTTAAACTAAAAATATATTTTGTCATTTCATATATATACTTGAAAAATTGTTCAAGACAATAAAAAATTTTTATGATGACATAATGACAGTCACTTTGAAATTATTTTGAAAACCCTTTTTAATCTACCTTAAATAATATTTAAGAATAAATTAAGGACAATCAAAAGAAGTTTACAACTTTGCGGTTTACCACTTCATCACTGTGGTGACAGAAAGAAACACACGAAACTATAAAGTTATAGCCGTTTGAGTACTTGTGGTTCATGTTTAGACTAAAATATCAATATTGTGGCTAAATTTTATTTTAAATCAGTTTTCTAAGCGGAAAAATCACTTCAAGCTATTTTGTTCCAAAGACTTCTTTGGCATTTTCACCTTAAAAATTACTCATAGTTGCTCTCCTTTTATTTTGTATGTCGATTCAGTGAGAAAGGGTCTTGAGGAGTTGTGATTTAGTGGAAAATATTAGTCCTAGATAAAATGTAATTACGTAGTTGCATTGAGTTTTGTAGTTATAATCTTGTTTATAAGTTGAATTGTCAAGATCAGGAGATAGAAAACAAAACCAATTGATAGAGCTTGCTATAAGGCTTTTTCCTTTAACTACCACTTTCCTCTTATATATCAAATCTTGTGATTGTGATTAGAGAATAATTTTGACTATCTAAAAATAAATAAATTTGTAAACAATGGCGGCTATTGTGCATGTTTTTCTTTCTCCACATGATTTTAGGAAGAAATTTCTATTTAATTTTTCTCCACACAAGCAGCATAGGGGAATGTACCAATGAATAGTTTTTATTTACTTATTAACATACATATGGAGGATATTTTTTCTTGTCCATTTCTTTTCTAGTTGTGGTTGTTTTTTATTTTACATATTCTTCTCTAAAAAAAAAAAAATTATCAAGTGATTATTTTTTAAAATATTTTTTCTTAACAATATGGTTGAAGAAATTTGTGGACTACCAAAGATCATATATATATATATATATATATATATATAAATGTCTCCATATGAAAGGAACATCTCACTTTGAATACAAACCAGGGGACAAAAATGGCTTCTTTCCAAAATAACATTTAGGTTGTGTTTTGCATGTAGTATTAGAATAGATTCTTAGTCTAGAACACATTCTCAAGCGAAAAAATAGAGAAAAATTGGGTTTCAAAATGCATTCTATACCTAAAATATATTTTGAGAATATATACCAAATACAGCTTTAGATTACTTGTTAACCTATAAAGGTTCAAATTGTCCTTTAATTTTAAAGTTTTGTAGATAATAATGTACTCACCTAAATTATAATCATGTCTTCTTAAGCTTGCTAGAAAATGTTTGCTGGAAATAATCCAAACATAAATATGGGGAGAAAGCTTATCTGAACCATGGACAAACTGCAAATGACAACAATAAACATAAACACCATAGACAACATCACAAGCCTAAAAATACATAAGAAAAAAAATCAATGAACAGTTTATAAGTTGCTCTCTTTTATTTTGTATGTCTATTTAATGAGGAAGGGTCATGAGGAGTTGCGACTTGTCAGAGGATACTAGTCCTAGGTAGAATGCAATTATATAGTTTCAGCAAGGCTGCACAGAGTTTTGTAGTTGTATTCTTGTCTATAAGTTGGATGGTCAAGATAGAACTTACTATAAGGCATTGTCAAGATATTAGTCCTAGATATAATGCAATTATGTAGTTTCAACAAGGCTGCATTGAGTTTTAGCCGACCCCATTTAGTTGGGATAAGATTGTATTTTTATCGTTGAGCAAGGTTCTATTGAGTTTCGTAGCTGTAATCTTGTATATAAGTTGAACTATCAAAATAGAATTGGAAAATAAAACCATTTGATAGAGTTTGCTATGAGTTTTCGTCCTTTTTAACTACCACTTTTCTTGTATATATCAAATCTTCTTATTGTGACTATTAGAGAATAATTTTGATCCAGAAGAAAAAAATTCTAAATGGTGACAGTTATTGTGTATGTTTTTCGTAGTCCTCATAAGTTTAGGCAGAGATTTCTATTTAACTTTTGGGAAAAAGTCTCTCTCTCTCTCTCTCTCTCTCTCTCTCTCTCTCTCTCTCTCTACATGAAATGACCTATCTATCCTTATGTATTAAATCATTTTCTCACTCCTTATCATTATGCTCTCTATGCCTCTTGCTAAAAAAACTATCTCCCTAATTTTATTTTTATTTTTTACATTTTTATAATACATTTGGAGGATAATTTCTTTTCTACTTGGAGATCGGAAAACCATCTCCTTGCCGGTGCACTCTCTAATTTTTCTTAACCTTGTGGATGAAGAAATTTGTGGACTACCAAAAATCACATATACATGCAACCACATGAAATAATTGTTGAAAATAATCCAAAATATAGATAAAGAGAAAAACTTATCTGAACCATAGATAAATTGAAGACGATGATGGCCTACATAAAC
>NC_056568.1:7786372-7786550 GCF_013358625.1 Macadamia integrifolia | reverse complement strand
CCCGGCCCTATTTCACCCTTAATACATAGCATCACCAAAACAAAAAAACACAAAAAAACAAAAACAAAAACAAAAACAAAAAAAAAGGGTAAAGAATGATGCCCAGTCACGTGGCTCTTGCTTCCAAATATAGTAGCACATGAAATTATCACCCCACCCTTGTGAAATTATTGTGCGC
>NC_056568.1:7760102-7786352 GCF_013358625.1 Macadamia integrifolia | reverse complement strand
GATACCGATACTTTAATCCTTGGTAGCACATGAAATTATCACCCCACCCTTGTGAAATTATTGTGCGCTACCTTTTTCTTTTTTTTTTTTTTTTTTTTGGACAGGTTAGATTGATCTAAGATATGTTGGCATCAAAGTTTTAGTTCACAATATCAAATCGGGAATCAGCTAGTTGCAAACCATACCCCAAGGGGGTTGCTCAATTGGCGAAGATGAACACCTTAAAATTAAGAGATCATAAGTTCAACTCTCCTATTATCAAAAAGGGAGAGAAAAAAAAAATCATAAAACCAATATCAATCAATACAAATTGATTCATTTCAAAAGTCTTTGCCCTCAAATATACCGATATTGATATGCAATTTGACCATTTTACCCTCCATCTTTTCCGTATCAGCAATCTAATATCAGCCAGGTATCAGTATCGGTGTGTGCCATACTGAATGGGATTGGCCGATGTCGAGTTGGCATACCAAAAGGTTGGATTGGCCGATGTCGAGTTGGCCTCTAGCCCACTTGGCCTGGCCTACTCTAGGAGTCTTGGAATTCGGGCCATGCTTTCCTCACCTGTATACAGCCCAGCCCAACTAATCCATTCAATTAAATGTACTTTAGAGTACACATATACATGATACATAAATTAACACGTACAATTTGCGTATCTTTGATACCAAAAAAATTAGATGTCGTGCTGATTGGGGTTGGAATTGGCCATGACCGATCAGAGTTTCAATCCAGGTGATTCTAGGTTTTTCTCGCCTGATCGTCGAGTCTTCAGATCTAAGAGGCTGATTCTAGGGTTTTTTAGACCGATTCGATCACTAATTCAAATTTTCATAACCCTATTGGAATTGGATCAGTTGAATCTGATTCTCGAATCCCCTCTACTTTTGGACAGATTATGAGTCAACTTTTAGAAGGTGTTTTGTCATTCTAATTTTCTGTAAAGATCAAAAGAGGGGAAGAAGTCAAGAATCTCCAAAAGGGGTCCCAATGTCCCACTTTGGTGTAGTCTTTTTCTAGCAGTGAAACTGTGGAGGAGAGTAAAGGAGGGAAGACGGAGAGAGGAGGCTTGACAAAGTTACCAAATGTGAAAACTAGAAAAATCTAAATGAGAGAAACATGTCCTCTAGGAAGGCTGGGTGGGCAGGCAACCATATCCTGGGTGTCCCATTGCCTTTATTCTGTCTCTTAACACATCTAGAAAACGTGTTCTTCTCTGTGGGCTTTTGCTTGGATGGAAAAGACTTGAAAGTCAGAGAGGGATTAGACCCATGCGCTAAGCCTTCCCTCATATATGTAAAAGACTAAAAGTAGGACCATGAAAATAAGACATAAAAGACATCTCTTTTCCTGAATTCATCCTATGGTCAGAGTCAGAAATTATTTTATCTTCTGTTTGGTAGAAGAAAATTCAAATGTTTCGCTTTTGCCTTCTGGTTGGCTTTCTTTTTCTGGTTATCATAATCCGGCCAATTGATAGACTGGATTAAGGGTGTCAAATTTCAGCCCAAACCAGTTTGGATCGACCAAAATTGATTGGTTCAGTTTGGATCAAAACCAAACCAAATCCTTTTTGGTTTGGTTTTGGGTTGGATTCAATAGAACTGGTAGAAACTGAAACCAAATCAGACTGATCCAAGACAGGACAGTAACTTGATAAGAAACTAAAACCCTAAAGAAAAAAACCAGGATTTTCCCATTAGTTTCCTTTCGTATACATTTAACCGAAAATCAAACTGGAATAAACCCTATAGTAGCCTGATTACAAAGAGAGAACAAGAACCGATAAGAAAATGGATCAAACCTGACCAAAACCAAAAAACTTCCTCAATGGTATGATTTGGTTGGTCCGGTAAAATATCAAAATTGATTAAGTCTGATTGAAATCAGACCGAACCAATTGATTGACACCATTAGATTGGACAAGAAGAGTCAAGTTGGCTGACCCGCCCCCCTAGACCTATTAATGAAGATACTGACTTATTAAAGCATGTTATACAAGACAGATACTAACTTGGAGTTTGAATTAAAGGCAAAGGTTTCCATGAGGCCAAAGTGGAAAAGAATCCGTACATCCTTACATAATGACCCATGAAAGCCATATTGATATTCTCTACTCAATCAAATGTGGGTCCCTTGCTGAACAGATTTGTCTCTTAACCCTTCGAATGAATTTCTAGCATCTAACTCAAGGGGGTAGTGCAATTGGTGAACAACAAACTTGGTACGAGTTATAAATTTGTACTTTCTAAGTTCAACTTCCACTAAGCGCTCCTTCGGCCACTCACAGGGGATGTTTAGTGCTCATGCTTTCAGTGAAAGTCATTTCTAATGACTAAATTGATTCTGACCGTGGCCAAGACCAACCAAACCTCATCATGGAAGTAAAGGAAAATGTGATCAAATGACACAAACCATGATCCATCAAGATTGTTCATCTTTCTCATCACGTGCGTCGACAAGATTAATGGAATCATCATGTCATTTTACTACCATTAGAAGTTTAGAACACGCTTTTACCTAATTTCTAGGTATACAGGCGTACCAAACTGAGCTATCAGAATCAAATGAGAGCAACATCTTAGAACAGTTCTTGTGATTATAACCACACAACCACTGGAGTCATTGGTGGACAGAGCTCATGGTTTATTAAAATGTCCGAAAGCAAGAAACTTGATTAATCATTTGGAGCCATTAAGTCAAATCTGAATCATTGAAAAGAGGGTGAAAAAGAGCTGCATTACTAGTCTGATATCAAATTTGCATTTTATTTTTTATCATAACAGTGCTGTTCATAAATTTTCAGTTTTCAGTCCTTGTTTATACTCTTCCATAATCCATCCATCATATCGACTGAGGAAGCTTTCTCCCAAGGCAATGGAGATAAGACCCAATTCAAGTATCCATTTTTCCCCTTGCTTTAGATTCTACTCATCTGATGAGGATCTTATCATTTATATCTGAGAAACCAGGACAATTAGATCCATAAATTTTGAATAGGATATTTGCCGATTTACTGAATTTTACTTGACCGAACATTCTATAAGGTCAACTCACCACCTTGTGGCGGCTTAATCCGTCCACCCCAACAGAATTCACCCACAGCTCCTCCCCTTCACATACTTTTGATGGCCAATCTTCTTTTCTGTTTTTTTTTTTTTTTTTTTTTTTTGTAAAACCACGCCCAGATATTCGACCATATCAATCTCCGGTACTAGGCTGGCCAGTTATCCTGCAACAAGAATTCTCAGATATTCACCATGGCACCTTCTACATTTCTACCATCCATGCCAATATACCTCCCACAAACACTATCCTTCTTTAAAAGGTCATCAATCCACAAATGTAATGGCAGACCAAATATTTGAATCCAACCAAACCTTATCTTTCCCATTCTCCTTGACGACACCCTGCAAAGAATCCCACTTCATTATAGCAATGTCAACATACCATGGTATCCATACCTTCCTCGTCCTCTGATTCTTCGGGGCATCTCTCGATCCATGTATCTCCTTCTAAGATGTGAACCTTGCATGCCATATCTTCCCCTTTGCTGCAACTCTATTTATCTTTGGTTTTTGTGCTACAGCAGTTGATACCTTTTCAATCCAGTATCTGCCACCATTTTGCACTCGAACATCATCGCAACAAAGGTCAGTTCTAGACCTTTCGATCTCAAATCGGACCGTTCAGATGGGTTTGATCGATATGCATCTGTAACGGCGAAGAGCAATATGGGTCCCAATACCGATAACTAAAACTGATGATAACCATGATACATATATTATGCATATATTCACTGGAAAAGTGAGAAATCCATGACTTAATGCAGTATACAGAACATCCCAGACACCCAAATCTGAATCTGAAGGACAAAATGGTACTGAGTCCCCAAGACTGAACAAGGCCATCGAAATACAGGGGTAGAAAAGAACTGTAGACAAAATCAATTACATATAGCAAGCAAGCCCTCAAAACAATAGAAGAAATTCCAGGAAAATGGTACAATCAAACAAGCAGGAGAAAACCCATTTGCATTATTTCACTTCTTCAACACACTGCAGCAAAAGCCAAGCACAGATCCATTAGAACAATTGAGCAAAGTGTAAACAAAAGTAAGATGAGAAACTCAGTATCCACAGATAAAAGAATAATTTTTGGACAAGTTTGTCTGCCTCAAGTAATAATGCAATTGCTCAGTCATGATGCAAATTCAGTTATTTCCTAAAATCATAGTCTCCCATCACTGCACAGGATACTATCCAAATTTGAGATTTTATTTGACAGATTGTACAGTAAGGAGCAATCCCGCTATGGTGAACCACAAACGCACTTAAATGCCAGCATAGCTGTTACGCATTGTGCAAATGCACAGCAGAAGTCACTCCACACCAACAACCAACAACAACAACAACCTGATCACAACAACCACCACCTAAAAACAAATAACAACAGATGGGGTCATTCCACGCCAAACAACTTGAATACAAACAACAATAACTCAGCCTTATCTCAACTAAATAGGGCCAGCTACATGGATCCATGCAAAGATAGAATAAGAATAGTAACAATAAAAGGAAAGGAACACAACAACAACAACAACTAAGTAAAACCCACCTACATGGGGTCCACCACATGGATCTTTGCCCTCCAATCAGCTCTATTCAAGGTCATACTTAGATCAAGACATAAACTATACGTCTCTTGACACTACTTCTATGGTCATTTTAGGCCTACCCCTAGCTCTTTTAGTTCCTTCAATCTGAATCAGATCACTCCTTCCTGGTGCATCCTAAGGCCTCCATTGAACATGGTCATGCCACCTCAGACGAATT
Organism: Macadamia integrifolia; assembly: GCF_013358625.1. Taxonomy (NCBI): domain Eukaryota; kingdom Viridiplantae; phylum Streptophyta; class Magnoliopsida; order Proteales; family Proteaceae; genus Macadamia; species Macadamia integrifolia. The sequence goes on along the minus strand of NC_056568.1, from coordinate 7,781,514 downwards.
TACCTGAGCTTATCATAAATCGGGCAACTCCCAAATCAACTCTAATATGGTCATTCATTACTTTATCCTTCATACTTTTCCCACACATCCATCTCAATATCCTCATCTCTGTTATATATAGTTTATCTATATGACGCTTGCCGCACTTCTTAATTGCCCAACATTCCGCCCCATTCATCATAGCCGGTAGTACAACTGTCCTATAGAATTTTCCTTTAAGCTTTAAAGGAATACGTCGGCCACACAACACTCCAGACGCACCTCCTCACTTCATCCATCCCACATAAATTCTCTGTGAAACATTATTCTCTATATCACTTTCTTTATATATGGTTGACCCTAGATATCTGAAATAATCACTTTGTGGTCTCTCTCCCTCTCCCCTCAATTTTCACAGTATCATTACAAATCTTAGTGCAACTAAAGTTACACATCATATACTCCGTCTTCGTTCTACTTAAGACCTCTTGAAAGCCTCTTATCCATAACTCTAACTTAGCGTTAATCCCTGCTTTAGTCTCATGCACCAAAACAATGTCATCAGCAAAGAACATACACCACGGAACCTCGTCCTGGATGTTCTTGGTTAAATCATCCATGATAAGCGCAAATAAAAAAAGGCTTAAAGCAAATCGTTGATGTAACCCAATTGTAATTGGGAATTCATTACCTTGACCTCCCATAATTCTCACACTAGTCACCACACCCTCATACATAAAGGGAAAATTTCTCTCACTCGCCTGAACTTATCCCTTATTTACTCAAACTCCCATGTCAAAAGATCCATCTTTGATTCCGCCTCAAAAAGTGCACACTTACCTCTCCTCCCCTGTTATTTTAAAATGACCAAATTACCCCTCATTTTCACTTCTTTACCAGTTACCTCTCCTCTCTCTTATTTTGTTTTTTTAATTCAAAAACAATGTCTTCTAATTTTTTTTTTATTTCTTCTTCCCCCTCCTCCTTTTCTTCTTTCTATCACTATAGAACACGCAGTTGTGGGAACCTTCCCCCTCCTCCTTTTGACTACACCCCCATCCCACCCTATTGCAGCCCGCGACCACACCCACCCACCCTGCAAATGCTGCCCCTGCCCCCACCTCCACCCTCAACTAACCCATCTATGACCACCTTCGACCCACCTTGCAAATCCTGCAATCCCCACCACCTTCCCCTACCCCTCTGCGAACCCAACCAACCCATTGTCACCTGGGTCCTGGCCTTGGCTTCACTCAATAAACAACCGGAAAACAACTCTCTCCTCACCAAGTGCTCCTCCAAAGCCGCTGAAGGTCAAAGTTCTTTGTGGTCTCCTGGAGGGGGAAAAAAAAAAAAAAAACCCCAGCAAACACGTGCTAGACCAATACCACCATCCACTCCCTGGGAAACACCAAACTCCTCTCACAATCTCACTTCCTGGTAATTTAGACTGCCTGGTCAAGTTCTCTAAATCTTTCAACCCTTCGGTTTGTCCACGCTCTTGCCCTCCTAATTCCAAGCCGTGCAAGATCATCCATCTTCATGACAATTACCTCAGCCAATTGAGGTTCAGGATCAAGGACCCCCTCCTTTCCACTTTCAATTTCATGCATTGGTAGTGGGAAGATTTGGGTTTGTTTCATATCCTATCACAGTGACACCAGATTCAGCCTCAAAGATATCAAGACCCTCTCCCGCTGATCATTTCCAACACTCTCAAAAGACAAACTCCTTCCTAATCTTTCACCTACTCCTGACTTTAGTTGGTTAGCTAGTTGAGTTTACAGTAGAACCTGCCCAAATAATGCAGCTGGATTCGGCCCCATCTTCTGAGTCTCAATAGCACAAGAACATTCTGCAGGTCTACGATTTCCCTTGATTTGGCGATGGAACAATTTGATTAGTATGTTTAGCTTCATTAATGGATTTCTTTCTTCCTCAATCAAAGCCTACACAATGTGTATAAGAACATCACCACCTTCCTATGGCCAGGGGGCATGAAACAAATGAAAACTATAATCGAACACCAAAAAAATGACAAAAACGCAAGCATGGTGACAAATTATAACAAATAGTGAAACGCTTTAAAAAAATGAGTAAAATCTTAAAGAATAGCAGATCCGATGAGGTAGATTATCTAAAAATAAACCAGAGCCCCTAAAATCATCAAGCTCCCATCTTTATTTTTTGATCTTTGTCGTCTAAACTGCTCTAAAATCGAAGTATAGTTATCCCCAATGGCCAATGCTCTGTTCGAACTTTGACGGGTTTTCTCTATTTCCCTTTGCTTCTAAAAGAAGCTTCTAAATTCTAAAGTCCGGAGCAGAAAGGGAGTTGAGGATGCAGAGAGAGGGAAAGTAAGGGACCTGAGACGCATAGAGAGCGGGAGTTGCAGTGGCAAGCGGTGAAAATATATTTATATATATATATAGAGAGAGAGAGAGAGGTGTAGTGGTGGTGGATAAAGTGGATTGTAGCAACATAAAGAATGAACACTTGAGATGCAAAGATGGCAATCGAACGGCCAATAAGATGGGTGTGGGAGATTCTATCCTACTCCGCCTGTTCAAAGTACCCTTTCCCATTGGGAAAAAAAAAATACAAGAAACAAAATCAGGGAGAGAGAGGAGAGGGAATCAGTTAATAGGTGAAAATTAGGGAAAACTATACCCTTTCAAAACAGCAGTGGAGAAGGAGCAGTAAGAGTTCACTTTTTTTTTCTTTTTTTCCTTTTTCTTTTGGGGGGGGGGGAATTCAGAGGTGGAACTTCTGACTGGGGGGTTTGAGTAAATGGCAGGCAAGTTAAGGGGAGTGAAAGAGATTTTACATACCTTTAATTATATCCATGTATTTACTCAAAACCTTCTCTTGTCTAGACCTCGAGAATTTAAGGCAAAGGTTTCCCCCAGAGGCCAAAGTGAAAAAGAATCCGTATATCCTCTCACATGATGACCCCAGAAACCCAGACTGATATTCTCCCCTAAATCAATATGTGAGCCCCTTACTGAACAAATTCATCTCCTCACCGTCTCATTGGTGTGATTTCCCACTTTGGCATAGCGTCTGGGAAACCTTTGCCCTTGAGTTTACTATCAGCATGTCAATTTCTGATGACAACTAAATTGATTCTGACCAAGGCCAGGACGAACCTACCCTTTTCATGGAAGTAATGGAAAATGTGATCAAATGACACAAATCAAGATTCATCAAGGTTATTCATCTTCTCATCACGTGCATCAACCAGATTAGTGGAATCATCCTGTAGTTTTACCACCATTAGTACACACTTTGACCTAATTTTTTAGGTATACAAGTCTAACAAATTCAGCAGTCAAAATCAAATGAGCAACATCTTAGATCAGTTCTGCTGATTACAACCACACAACCACTGGACTCATTGGTGGACAGCAGCTTATGGTTTATTAAAATGTCCGAAAGTAATAAACTTGATTAATCATTTGGAGCCATTAAGTAAATCAGAATCATTGGAGGGAGAGTGAAGGAGAGCTGCATTTTTGGTAACATATCAATTTTGCATTTGATATTATCATAACAGTGGTATTCATAAGTAATCCCAAATTCACCACCATTTGGGAGATGGATATTTTCAGTTTTCAGTCCATGTTGATTCTCTCAGCCATAATCCATCTATGACCTCTTGATGGGGAAGCTTTCTCCCATGTCAATGGAGATGAGACCCAATTCAAATATCCATTTTTCTCCCTGCTTTCGATTATACTCCATCTCATGAGGACTTTATCATTCATTTATCTGAGAAACAAGGACGACATATTTTTCAGGTATTACTATATGAGTTGAAGCTCTATAAATTTTGATTAGGATATTTGCAGATTAATTGAATTTAACTTAACTGAACATTCTATGTGGTCATTCCCACCAACCTGTGGCTCTTCATCTTCTTGTCTTCCATGACTTATAGCATAATCCGTCCACCCTAACAGAATTCACCCACACCCCCCCTTCACATACTTCTTATTCGATGGCCAGTCTTTTCGTAAAACTAAACCCAGATATTCAACCATATCAGTCTCTCACGTACTAGTCTGGCCGGTTATCCTGCAACAAGAATCCTTAAGACATTCAACCACAGCACCTTCTTCATTTCTTCTATCCATGCCTATATACCTCCCATAAACACTATCCTTCTTTAAAAGTACATCAATAAACAAATGTAACGGCAGACCAAAAATCTGAATCCAACCAAACCTTATCTTTCCCATTCTCCTTGAGGACACCTTGCAAAGACTCCCACTTCATTACAACAATGTCATCGTGCATGGTATGCATACCTTCCTCATCCTCTGGCTCCTCTAGGCATCACTTGATCCATGTATCTCCTTCTAAGATGTGAACCTTGCATCTCATATCTTTCTGTTTGTTGCGACTCTATATATCTTTGGTTTTTGTGCTACGAGTTTCAGGATACCTATTGATCCCTTTTCTACTTAATATCTACCACCATTTCGCACTTGAACATCATTGCAACAACAAAAGTCTGTTCTAGACCTTTTGATCTCAAATTGGACTGTTACGGATGGGTCAATATGTATCGGTAACAGCTGAGACCAATATGGGTCCCAATACCGATAACTAAAACTGATAAAACCATGATACATATATTATACATACATTCACTGGAAAAGTTAGAAAACCCATGACTTAATGCAGTATACAGAGACATCCCAGACAGCCAAACCTGAATCTGAATCTGAAGGACAAAAAGGTTCTGATTCCCCAAGACTGAACAAGGTCATCGAAATACAAGGCTAGAAACTGTCAACAAAATCAATTACATATAGCAAGCAAGCCCTCAAAACAATATAATGGAACACTCAAACAAGTAGCAGAAAACCCATTTGCATTATTTCACTTCAACACACTGCAGCAAAAACCAAGCAAAGATCCATTAGAATAATTGAGCAAAGTATTAATAAAAGTCAGATGATGAACTCAGTATCCACAAATAAAAGAAAATATTTTTTGGCCAAGTTTGTCTGCCTCAAGTAATAATGCAATTGCTCTTGCAAATTCAGTTATTTCCTAAAACCAAGTCTCCCATCAATGCACAGGATACTATCAAATTTTGAGAATTTATTAGACAGATTGCACAGCCTAGCTGTTACACATTATCCACATGAGAAGTCGCTCCACACCAACCAACTTCAATACATGATCCATTATATCCAAGCAAACAAAAATGAAAAACAAAATTTTGTTGCCTGCACTAAGTTTTCAATCCATCATATCAGAACCCTTTCCATCTAAATCCCCTAAGTAGGGACCATCATTGATGTGCTACAATTTTTGCAGCAGCTTTACAAAAGCCTAATTTATGTCCAAGTTCCCAATCATCAAATATCTTTCCCACAAGTCTTAGCTTACCCATTTCCTAGCAAAGTATGAAGTCGCCAAGTTGGCTTTCAAGAGGGCAAAAGTAGGTTTCCAAGTAAAAAGGTTGCACATAGTGACAAAACAGAGATCATCTAGATATATATAAAGAAAGGTGGAAAAAATAAGAGGAAACGGACCCTAGTAGTTCTACATCTAAATTTCATACAACACAACTTAAGCTCAAATGATTAATAAAGAAATTCACCACAGTGGAAAAACACAGACTATGGGATTTTGTATTGAACATTAATTAAAAATAAATCTCTCTCCTTTTGATATGTAACTCCATAAATTCAAAGTCCATAGCAGAGTACCAATCAAATGCTTTTGATTTGATTTATTTTCATTCTTCCAATTCTAAATCCTACTCCATAATTCATTGGTCATTGGCATCCTAATATATGGATATATTCTAGGACACGAACATTCATAAGTATTTTGGACTAGCAGAAATCACCGGCTTCAAATCCATATAAATTATTCATCTCCAATCACATAATCCAGAAATAACACTCAGTGGTCAAGAACAATGACTACAGGTTGTAGTCATATCAACATATAAACAAACTTAGTACAGCTCAAATAATTATATTGAGATGGATAAGTGGTAAAAGTAAAAAAGATGAAACAAGGAATGAACAAATTAGAGCTAATTTAGGAGTAGCTCTAATGCATGCTAAGTTGAAAGGAAGTCCTTAGATGTGCAAAGGACATGTGCAACAGAGATCTTGAATGCACCAGATAAGGACGAGTCACATGATACAGATTGGAGGAGCTAAAAGAGCAAGGGGATGGCCTAAAATGACATTCCGAGAACCGGTGAGGAGAGGCATGCATAAGTTAGGAGTTAGGAGTTAGGACTGGTGAGAAGGATGCTTTTAAATAGATTTCAGTGATGAAAAAAAATCAATACAGCCGACCCCATTTAGTTGAGATAAGGCTGAACTGAGTTTGCAGTCATGGCTCACTCCTCCAAGTTATTAACTTTGGCACAAAGTTGTTCTCCTTAATGCCTTGAGCTGCACTTGTGATCATATCCCCTAATTTCCAGGAAACTTCTTAAAAGGTACATGATGTCAGACAGCCTGGACTTTTCAAGGCCTGGGGCTGACCTACTGGGATGAGGGAAATTAGTAAAAGTTTAGAGGAAGAATGGGACAAGATAGAGTGTTTATTTATTTATTTCTTTAAGGAGGGGTTAGCGGGAAAAATCAAGAGGATAAATGGTGATCATTAATGGTTCACAATTTGTCCTTCATTGGGATTAAGAAATTAGAATAATGATCGGTAAAGGAATTAGGAAGAAAAAGGTCCAGGGTAAAGGTATCATTAATTATTGAAAGATTTGATCAGAAAGGAGAGATTATAATCAGTTGATGTGATGCAGTTAATGGTGTTCAATCGATCCAATTGGTTATTAGAATACTTTATTATAGCCCATGGTTGGGTACTGTAGGACTTGGGCTTGTTATTTTTAATCTTTTTATTGTAACGGCCTAATGGGCCCCTTTCATAAGCATAAAAGTTGGAAATTAAGGGGGTACACAGGATTAAATACATGAATAAGATTGTGTGGGTCCCATGCGATACTAGGTTGTCAAGTTAGTTTGATCTAGAAGAGTCTTATTAAGTGCGTCAAGTGTTTAAGTTATTTGAGAAGGCTAAGAGTCATTAGTGGAGTCAATCTCGGAGATTTTATCTCTATTGTTATAAATAAAAATGCAACCAACCCAACCCCCTCCACGATTTGAGAATGAAATGAAAACATTTTCTGTTTTAAAAAATTGAGTGGGATCTCTCCTCCCCCTCCCCCATGATTTTCTCTCTTGTGATCTCTACTTCTCTTCTGTTTTTTCTCCCTCCTATCTTCCCTCTCTCTTCTAACCGATAGCCTATTTTCCCCTTTCTTAGTTGCTGCCATAGGTTTATAAATAGTGCTATTATATTGCTGTTTTACTCTGCAACAGCAAATACACCTCTACTTGATCTGCATCAATCACTCGTGCTCACCACCAGCAGAACCTGCCATTTGTTCTGGCATTATGATGGGGTGAGGGTACTTTTACAGAGAATATGAAGTTTAGTCTGGATCAGTAAGGTCAGTTTCTGAGAGGAAATGATTGGATACAAAGGGCTTGGTCAGTTGGAATCTGACATAGCAGATTTGAAAGTGAAGCTACCACTAGTGAGATTGCTACATAATTTTTCTTTTTCTTTTCTTCTTTTTGTTTCAGTTGGACCTCTGGGTCCTTTTTTGTATATTCCCTCTTTTCTTTCAATAAAGTCATTGATTTAAAATAATAAATAAATAAATAAAAAAGGAGAAAGAGAAGGCAAGAACCAAATAAATAAAGAGAAGAAGAAAAAAGAATGAACAAGAATAATAGAAACAACAAGAGAATAGAGGAAAGCTTACTCAAAAGTTCTGGCAACTCAGCAACCAAATCAATTCAGTCAATTTTTTAGTTGTAAAAATCATTTCAGTGAACCTTCTTCCAAATGAACCATTTTGAAACTTCATAATTAAGTTCATTTTTGCAAATATAAAATAATTTTAAATATTTATAGATAATTACCCTACTTGGAATTACAGCTAATATATGTCTGATTCCTCATAATTGCAAAGTTCTCTACTTACCTTGGTTTTCAATTTTGAAATAGGCCGAGTTAAAAGGGTGTCCCATTTCACCCATCCTAATAAAATTTTATTCTAAAACAATGGTCTGTAGAATCTGTAGCATTGAAAAAAGGTCTTTGGATTTTGTTAAAAAAACTTTATTTGGTGTGTTGAGTTAACGAAATTGAGCAGAAACTGAGCTTTAGGGTGTTGGTATTGGTTTGGCGTAAGAATCATTGGCAATTTCTCCGTTCTTACTATTGTAGTCCTAAGATAACAGCCAACTTTGCATTCTTATTGCCTGCATCAGGAGGCTTGAGGCCGTAAAGCAATCACAATAATCCCTAGGCGATGGGTTGGATTCCCATGAAATCTCTTACTTTCTTGTCTTTTGAGAGAATGGCCAGCTTTGATTCAATTCATCATACCAGAAATAAAGAATGGGAGGAGACAAATAAGAAAAACAGAGAAGAGGAGAATGTTAAAGTAAAGCACAGGCCATCATAAAAAGACATATGAAATGCATAAATATATATATATATATACACATGCGCAGACAGACGGACCATTGTGATACAAAAGGTTGCATGTTGGAAGCACACCAAAATAAAAAACTGAGGACTTCAGAATAGATGGCACCGACAACTCCTAGCAAGATGAGGATGGGGCAAACCAATAGAATGGGGTGTAGGAAGACTGGAAGAGTAGGGTTTTCAACCAATAGCTCTTGAAAAATCTACTTATGGAGCTTCACAGCACTGGCACCAACAAAGACAGCATTGGAAGTCATAAAGTTGAGAAAGCATTTTGGTGAAGATATATGGTTAAATTAAGGGCAGCAATTGTGGAGGCAGTGAAACAGAACAGATGGAACAAAAGAGGAGGAGAAACCGTTTTTTGAAATTACACAACCTGATACCACTTTTTTCTTTTCTCACATAGCATTCTCTTCTTAGAAAATAAATCATTTCACCAGGAGAACATCACTTCTAAGCTATGACTGTGGCCACAAACAGTCGGGCACTGCAACCTTCATAATTTAGAGACAAGGTCACAGCTGTATTATATATATTTGACACATATTCATGGTTGGAGCCTTAGGGGTTGTCTAGCACTTCAGCCAGACCTAAAAAGAGTACTCTATCATGTTCTTGCATATTTTCTTAGATATATTATATTCTACAGTTTCATAAGCAATCCAATGGTTTGGAAGACTAAGGCATGGCGCGCACACGTGAGTAAACAGCTATGCCCGAACGTTATTGGACATAGTCATGCTAGATACCTACAGGTGTCTCTGAAACAAGTGTCCAGCAAGCATACATGCATGTCCAAGTCCAACACAACCCAGTAGAGCACACGAAAGGCCTACGTGTAAGTGTCCTGTAAGAAATTATTTTGTGCTTTCTTGCAATCCATACACAAGGGCCCTTGAGGAAGAAAGATACCCACTAAAATAAAAGGCAAGCATATGCTTTGAAAATCCATTCGGTATACATGTGTAATTGACGCAGTAGCACATTACTGGACCACCACGAACCCATTTGGAAGCCAAGACCAAGACAAATCGGGTCCAAATTTAAGTAGAGAGACATAATATGATAAAAATCATAATTACACAATGATTTTTTTATGAGTATATCTCTCCTTAAATTCAATTTCTTTTCTTTTCTTTTCTTCACTGCCAAACATAGCCTTAGGGCAAGAAATCGTTGCCTGGTCTCCTAGACCCTGCACCCAGCACGGGGACCAATGAGAGCACGCTCAAGGGCATATACATGGATGGGATTTTTTATTTCCAAGGTGATGGAGTGGTAATTTCATGCACTCATGTGTCTGGATGTAGAGGCTACATGACCAGATAGCCTTCCTTTTACCTTTATTTTATTATGGAGTTGGATATATGTATGAGAGTTTTAGTTTTCTTGATTGAGATAGTTTCCTTATTGGATTCGATTTCAGTTTTCAGGGTTACATATGTAGCCCATGATTGAGATTGAATATAGTTGAAAATAGAATGAAAATTGAGAGGCAAAGCAAGCCATTAGTTCAAGTGCGCAACCCCCCCCCCAACCCTTGCCTCTTTCATTCATATATTTATAAAAACAAGCCATTAGTTAAAGTTTCCCACCCCAAAAAGAAAATTCCTGGGTCTGTCCCAGACCAAAATACAATCCACCAATACTCATTATGTAATGGTCCACATTCATTTTGTTACACCACATCAAGCACTAATAGCCACTAAAAATTAGATCTCAAGAGAGGAAATCCTACCATTCTTTTGTACTGTCTCAATTTCTTAAATATTATCCACTTTGGGCCTTTTAACTGTGCCAAAATGTTAGTGCCTTTCAAGAAGTACATGAATTTAAGTTGTTTTTCCATTTTACCCATCTCACACTAATATGCAAACTTGGAATCTGCGTCCAAAATCAGGACATACTCAGAAAATAATACAGAAAATGTGTGAAGTTGGAGTCACAATAAGGATTGCTTAAAATGTGTCCTTTTTCAAATTGGACAACCTTTGTGCAACAGAGGGAAGCAGGGAGTAATAACTACTAACTAATACATGCATTAGTGCATACAAGAAAATGAAAAGGGCTATCTCCCCAAATAAAAAGGAAAAGGAAAAGAAATTCATGACAGAATATGCAATACTCCTATATCTTTGAGTGCTTTTTAGCTGTCACAAAAAGAGAGAAGGAACTTACTTATATAGGTATGCAGCAATTCCAAGAATTATACACAATAGAATAATATCAATACAGAAGTTCCGACTGGACCTCAGCTGGAAGAAAACAAAATGTATCATTAGCCAAACCCATACTAGATAGGTGAATCTGTAATTAATCCCAGCTGAAGGATGCATCCCAAATTAGAAACAGGTGACACTCAAATACCTGAGTAACTGTCTCCTTAAGTCTAACATTAGTATTTTTGAGGTCAGCATTTGCCCTGTCAACCTGTAGGAGCATCAAAATCATACTAAGTAATAAATAATAAAGTTCTTCCCTCCTGTGTGCTCCCATGATGTACCTAAAAATAACATAAGGTAAATGACAGGGCAAGATTTTTACCTTTGTTTCGATCTCATCAACCAAAGGCACTTGTCTATCCAATTCCTGAACATATTACAAACATATAATCAATCACCCTGGGTATCCCATTGCATATGGCTTTCAATGTAATACACAAAACAACCAAACCTCATTCATGTCATGGGCCATATTTTTCAGTGTATCTAACCCTTCTGCTATAACATCCAGGCCTTGATCCTGCATAATGGTCAAATTAAATTGTGCAAAAATTCTGTCTTTCACATATATTAGAATCACTAAAATCAAGTATCTTGGTCGCAACTTAGACACAAATATCCCTTTTATGCAGTTAGATAGAAAGAAAGTTGGAATCAATGTGCAACACTTACCTGTTTCATTTTCCGCATTTCATATTCCTGCCTAAATTGACTTGACTCATCACTTTGTTGAAAGAACTCAGAGTCAAACCGTCCATCTGCTATTGTGAAATGAGGCCCAAAAAGGAAAAAAAATCCATTCAATCATTGCACATGGTGTTAGGAGATGTCAATAGGTAGACATATAAATGGGACCTCAGTAAGTTAGATCACTCACCCGATGAGTCAAATTTGATTCCTGGACGAGAAGCAGAAGCCGCCCAACCTCCAGTTTGCTTTGATGCATTAGCGGTTCCATCTGGTATGCCTTGAATTCTCTCTGGCAGAGCAAGTACCAAATCTTGACGGGTAGCAAGTTCTTCTTTAGTGAGACCACTAACCTGTGATTAGTTTATGTCAAGACAATTATCTTAGAAAATTAATCAAACCCCTTGGAGTTTCATTCTTTTGTGCAGAAAGCCTTCAGAGTGACTGAATACAATGAGATGACAGTAAAAGATGAAGAAGCATCACAATTATTTGATACATCACTATCAAATACAAAGACGTCAAAAATTTTGGAAAGATCTTTCAGTTCATTCCACAGCTGACAGCTCCCTAATACTCTTTGATTAGTTTGAAACCAACGCACAAGGTGACATTAATCAAGACAGAACGTTCAATTTTGGGATGTGACTGTTAAATTTGAGGAGAAAATACTGTTGAATTTAAGCAGATAAAAAGCTACTGCGTCAATTAAAATTAAAATGCATCAATGAAAATAAATAATATGGCCATATGGGTCATTCACTATCCTATAGGAGCAACATAATTTTCAAGCAGTTGTAATGAATTTCACAATCTCTGGCTTCACATTGCATAGAATTACATGTGTCACAATCTATTCGGCACATTAACTCGGGCTGAATTCTAGTTAAGACGGTTTCAGTTAACCCTAGATCATTTCAAGGTTCACGGTTGAGAGATTGGTGAAAGAAAATTTCCGAAATAAAAAACCACAAAGATGATTTTTGAACCCCTTGAAGGATAATTGAAACCATTTTTGATTAATTCAAAAGATTAGTAACAACTGTAGGAATTTAGATGAGAGGAAACCTTCTTATTCGCTAATCTCTGCAACTTGGGGACCTCCTCGAGCAACCGAGCCTTGGTTCGACGAATCTCCGCATTCAAGGCGACAGCCGAGGCCCTGTTCTTCTCATTCGCAGCGAGTTCCGATTTCTGCATCCAAACAAAATAAAATAAATTATACGCACACATCATTTAATACCTTCTCTCTGATAAAGTCCTTCGTGATCCGGTGATGAAATGCGTTCAAACCCTAGAAATAAGAGAAGGAAAAAAAAAAAGATGGACCTGAACAGCTTCACCAATGTCAGTCTCGACGACGGTGTAGAGACGAGCAAATGCATCGTCTCCGGAGACGTTGAGATCCTTTTGCTTGTCGATGTCGTACTTGTCATATTTCTTGCAGATCGCATCCACGCGGGTCAGAATGTCGATCACGCTCATCTTGCCCTCTCTCTCTCTCTCTTCCTCTCTCTTCTATGGTTTTAATTTTACTCGGAAATAACCAATTAACAAGAGAATGCAAATAAATACAGAGAAAGAGAAAAATATATGCAGGAATTTGAAAACGCGAAGAGCAGATTTTTCCCCTTTATTTCCTTCCAAATTCCAACCCTGTGAGCCTCTCCCTCTCTCTCCTCTTTTTCTCTCTCTAGGACAGTGGCCTTCTTTCCGGTTGAGGTAGCGAATAAACCGTCCCCCGTTGAATCCGGTTTTGCTTCATGAAAAATGCAAATAAAATTTGAAAGAAAGGTTGTCTGAGACTCTGAGAGAGTACAGACTTGCCAAGTTGCCAGTTGCCAGTTGCCACTTGCCACTTGCCACTTGCCACTTGCCAAACACGCACTAAGGTGAGGTCACTGAGGTGGGTATGCCGGTGAGGTGAAGTGGGAGAATTAGGCGGGCCCCAATATCTCGGACGGACAAGATCGATAGTCTTAAACGTGTCGTGCGTAGAGTGCATCTGAGTCACACTTTGCTATATGGCCTACCCATGTTGCCATCAGTGGTGCCTTCTTTTTGGGTCGTCTGATTCGAACAAATACATCAAGTTCGACAGCTAGGTCAACCTCTGGTGGTTGAATCTTTGTAGGCAAAATTCTTGCATTTAATTTTGTATTATTTGAGGTTTATTTATTTGGACAGGGTAGTATCACTATCTGCCCAGTATCCTCTTCACATTATGTTTGGTTGCTTATTAATGATTCTAATAAAAAAAAAAAAAATTTTGGATGAATAATTCTAATAAATTGATTCTTATTAAAAATAAAATTTGGGGAAATTGTTTTAAGTAGATGGGAATTGCAGCTCTTCCACTCCAATTTATGCCATTTGACTTGTTAATTAGATAAATCTAAGCTGTTGATTCAGAAGATGATACCATTTATTGATTTTTAGAATTTGAGTCCCCAATTCAACTATATTGCATGTCTAGTACATTTGACTTTTTATTTTCATCGATATGAAATGGTTTCAAAGATTTATTTTTTATGATTTCTTACACTATGGAAATAAGGCTTTTTTAGCCATGGCTCCGTTTGTTTCCACGTAAAATTTTACATCTAAAATTTTTGCATGGAAAAATTTACATGTAAAATTTTCTTTGTTGATATATTTTTCAACATTTGTTTTTATGAGGTAAAATGTGTTGTCAAATATCACCATAAAAATTTCCAATGTTTGTTTGCCATTTATTTTACATGGTAAAATTATTTAGCATAATTACATAATTAAGATGCCATTATAAATTTGAATTGGACAACTGTAAAAACCATGTATCGACATGAAACCCATAAAATATATAGGACTTATGTGATCCAAGACAACGAAAAATACAACCAATGTGGGATAGACATTTCCATACGATTGTAGGATCAGTATGGGAACGCGAGACTAGTCAGGCCGAAAGCCTAGATACCAGTTATTTAAAATAAAAAAAAATAAAAATAAAAATAAAAAAACTCTCTATAATAGACCAGAAATACGGACATAATACAATACCTCAACTCAGGGAATTTTAGGCCCAATCTGAGAATTATTAAAGCTCACTAACCAAAGCCCAGGAGGGGCTTACATCCTAGTCATAGGTAGTTTAGGATGACCTTAGAAAATCCTTCATATTTGGGACTGAATTGATGGATGGTTGCAGAAATCAACAGATTCTTGGAAACTAGATCAGAATATGAAGATTATTTTTCCAAAGATTAGCCATTAGTTACTGAGCTTTTTGGTGCTTAAGGACTGTTCTAGATGCTTTGAAATTGAACCCTTAAGTCGCCATGTTTAATGTATCTGTTGAGAGTAGGGTGATCTGAAGATTGAACATGGAATGCTCTACTCAAGCCACCAAATCGAATGTTATATTGTACAGATTTTGGATGTTATTTGCAAAGAGGGAAATTATGCCAGGTTGAAAGATATGGAAGGACAAGGTAAAGAGGAAAATAAGTCCAACGACAGATCCCCGTCTGCTTTAGATTAGAAATCTTACCAGCGAGGATCGAACTCTGAGAAAGAGAGAGACGGACCTTCCAACTAAGAGATATGTATTGAAACCTCAATCTATTTCAGATCGAGCAGGTTTTGTAGCAGATCCAGTAGATTTTGTTGCAGATTGAGAATATTAAGATTCTCTGCTGCATATCGAGAAGATCAAGCTTCTCTGTTGCAAATCAAGAAGTCTATTGTAGATTGATCAAGCAAATTGATCTTCAACTTTCTTCTAGATTCTCACAGGTTCTTCGAAAACTCACTCTGATAGAAGGAGATTGAGGAAGATGAGAAATCCAGGAGAAGAGGAGAATGAAACTCGATCAATTATACTTTGCGATGAGAAACCCACAAACAGTCTCAAAACCCGATAGTTTTCCGACAGCAATGAGTGAAAATTTGACCGACAAAGTGGAGAGTAAATTTGTCAGGCTCTTTTCCGGGAAATATAAGGATTTGGGTCAAATTTTACGTGATGTAAATTTTATGAAGTTCTAAACAAACAAAGGAAAATCTTATCTTACTGTAAAATTTTACGGGGAAAATTTTCCAAGCCAAAACAAACAGAGCCTATGTGAAAATGTCTATTGGGGCTTAAATTTGTGAATATATTGTCCTTGTCATCAATTAGCGATGGGTTAAATTTCAAGTCAAACTTATATTTTCCCTTTTAATTTTTTTTTAACAATCCATTCCGTTTACAATTTTTTCATCATGTTTTTTTTCAAAATTTCAAACAAGAGACTCACTGAGTAACTAAACAAGAGACAATGAAGGGCCAACAGGCCCTAGACCTGAAGGATTCACACACTTGTTACATTTTAGCAAATAGGGGTAGTTGAACTCTCGACTTTCCTTTGACTTATGACAAACTCACATACTGTCAATCGCCATTGAGCTATTAGGTGCTTCCCCTCAATTTATTGGATTTGGATCCTTTCCAACGATTTTCTCTCCAACCTCTCCACACATGCATGTAGCCCAACACTTGGAACACGTGTCCCCATGTGTCAACACACAACCCCAAGCTTGCATGTGAGAGGTTGGAGAACGATTGGAGGGATAGTCGTTGGAGAGGGTCCTAATCCCAATTTACTTGGGGCCCGTTTGATAACGTTTCAAGAAACGCGTTTTCTGCCGTTTCTGTTTCCAGAAACAGAGCAAAAAACGTTTTATAAAATTGTTTCGTTTCACTTATTTTCATAAATAGAAATAGAAATTTCTACTTATTTATGGTTCAATAAACGACCCAGGCGAAACAAGTTCAACTTAACTTGTTTCGCCATTTCTGGAAACGACTTGTGGCCATTTTTTCACTGGTTATTATCGACTTCTAAAAACATATCAAACACCTTCAATTCCGTTTCTATTTCTAGAAACAGAAATTTATGTTTCTGCCGTTTATTGAAATAGAAACAGAATAAACGTTATCAAATGGGCCATTGGTTTATGAATAAACTTAATTCCAGTTGTCTAATTATTACCTTTGGTGAGCCAACATTTCCTCTAAATTATAGATTGTCTTATTGTAAGTTCTTGTTTACTTTCTATTTCAAGATTGAAGTATATAATTGATGAGGGAGTGTTCGTTGTGGGGGCACATGGCCCCTGTGCCTGGTCACAAGGAGTGCGGAAATAACCACTATGCCCCCTCTTGTTTGTTGCATGTATGCACTCTCATTGGATAGCGTGCCCCCACAATGTACTTTCTCCCATTATTTTTTGGTATTATGAAAAGTTCAGTTTCTGATTCTCCCTCCCCCCCTCCCCCCTCCCCCACCCCCCACCCCAACCCCCAAAAAAAAAGAACATTAGGAAAAAATTGTGATGAAGAATATGGATGTGGCTTTGGAAAGAAAAATCATTTGGCTTGTAATATTGAAAAGTAATGTTGCAATTTATATTAAGGTGTATGATAATCTGCAAATCGAGGCACTTTGTGCCCTAAGTAAGGATAAAATGAAAGTTAAGACTAATGAAAGTTTAACTACATGTAATATTGGTGCTTCATTTGGTCCCTCATGCAATGTATGACCTCTCAATTTATAAAATATAAATAAATAAATAAAAGACCTGTCAATCAATTATTCAAGTTCCTACCAACCAGCTATGGGTGAAATGTTAAAAAGAAAAGAAAAGAAAAGTTGACCCAAATGCCCTAATGCTGCTGGATGTCGAGCTTGGGTCACTCTCTCTCCCTCCCATTTGGAATTGACCCCAATGCGCCTCCCATCGCTACCCCATGACATTGTTTGAGTCACTAGTTCTAAGAAAGCTAACATTGTTCCCAACCTTCCCCCCACAAAAAAAAATAAAAAATAAAAAATAAAAAAGATAAAGATAGAGTTGATGATTTAGCCGATTGCTTCATATTGAATAACATTATATTTAATTTTGTTCAAACTCCTACTTTCATTCGCATGATGATGTTTGTTATCTAGGATGTGTTTGGTATGCATTCTTAGAATGCATTCCAATTACAGAACACATTCTGAATTGCCGAAAACGTCATTTGGTATGGGTTCCAATTCTTATAATATGGAACACGCCTAAGAATGAGGCCCATTCTGAATGGGCTTTTCCATCCATTCCATGTTCGCATTCACATTCCAAGGTGAGATCGCAACATGCTATGAGCGATGTTGGGCAACTTTGTAAAAAGCCAACACAAATGAATAATCTGATATCATCGCGTCTCGCCCTCTCTGCCTCTCCAGTAGCCTTCCTGCAACTCCCCCACCTCCTCCTATAACTCCCTTCTTCCGGTTCCATTTCCGAAGATTTACATTACAATCATACCACAGTTCGCCCCCTTCCTCTCAAGTGAACATGACTACTACTTATCCTCATATGATTAACAACATTTGTTACTTCCACCAACAATTTCAATGACCTTGATGGAATAAGGGTCTCGATTAGGGGTGTCGAAACCTAGCTCGAACCGATAAAATCGATTGAAATCGACTGATAAAACCTGAACCAAATAAAACCGATCCTTATTGGATTGGTTTTGGATTGAGGTATGTTGGGACCGGTTGAAAATTGGTCCAAACCAAACCAAATGAAACCGATAAAAAAATAAATGATTATGAAATTATAAATTGGTGAATTGACCATTCAGTTTTTACAATATCAGTGAGAAAATTTGTTATTGTAAGGGGAATTGGTGCAAATCATTGAATATTAAGTTGTGAATAGAGAAATTGATTTGTAAAATATAATAATGCTTCAATTGATTTATTTGTTCACTATAGAAAACTAGTTGGATAGTTAAATGATTGATTGGATAATATGGTTGATTTTGTGATTTCAATATTAGTCATCTTCTTAGTAATTTATTATCCATTGGTTTCAACATTAGTTATCTTTCTCAAACTATGATTTAATCATAAATTTAAAGTGTTTTTTTGGGTCAAATCTTGTCAGTATAAGTTATGAATGTTAGATTCATTATGGTTCAAGCCCAATAATAAACCAATTTAAACCGGTATTAATCCGATATTAAAAAATTGAAATAAATCGAAACCAAACCGATCGAAAATCAAAGTTCCTTAACGGATTGGTTTTGATCTCTCTCATTTCTAGACTGAAACCGATTCAACCTGATCAAAACCAGATCGAACCGTCCAATTGACACCCCTAATTGCGATGATGGAGTGGTGGAAGAGATGATCAACTGGGAAGAAAGTAATTCTAGTGGGGAGGCCACAACAAATAGATAATAGAAGGGAGGCTTGTGAACAAAGAACTTCTTGCAATACAGCATATTCTTTTTCCTATCAACTTTAATTCTTCAAGTCCATAGGGGAGCTCAAATCCTGCGATGCTTAGCGTCAACATCTGAGCTTGAACCTTGTACTAGAGCCTTCTCGGATTTTTCTTAATACGGGCAGGCTCTATTAATTTCTGAAACTGTGAAACGGATGAGAACCTTGATTAGCTGGACTATGACAAGGTTTTACTAGAAGTCGGAAAACCTTAACACCCGTTTTTTTTATTTTTTTTTCTCAGATAAGAGGAGTCGCTGGTCATTTGAATCTGACGATCAACTCTCTGTTTTGTTTTATTTCTCCCTCTATTTTCTCTCTTTAAATGCAGGTATTGGTTGATAAATGAGAGTGCAAATCCTCTTCCATTAGGGATTACTCTTGAGCAAATCCTCAGGTTGCCCAGGAGCTGTTCGATGAAATGCTGAAATGTATTATAAAGTCAACAATGGACCAGCCACTATGTGTCCAAATAGTGTTCCCATTATTAGTCGAGAATGTATTCTGCAATTTGAGAATGAGAATGTGTGTTCCCATTCCAAGAATTGAAACCAAACACCGCCTTAGTTATTGTCTAAGTTATTCTATGTCAAATATCCAATTGATGCAAAGGGCAAGACAAATGGTTGAAGTATATGTTTCTTCAATTAATAAAACATAGTTTCCATTAGGATGCAATTTGATGTTTGATATTTGGATTGATACGAAGGACAATGCCTTTGTCAATGTTATTGCTTACTCACATAAGGGCTATTTCCTCAACTCTTTTTAGTGCACTATTGTCTCTATGATGTGATTTTTTCTTAAAGACATGTTTTTGATTGTGTTAGAGAAAATTGGGCCAAACAATGTTCAACTAATTTCACACGGTGCTTCTAATTGTAGAGTTATAATTTGCACCCAAAGAAAAAAAAAATAAAAATCATAGAGTTACAATTAATTTGGATTTAAAAGAAAACCCTTATTCATTGGATATAGCGAACTTCTCATGGAATGTAATTTTTTGTTTTTTTTGGTAAACTTCTCATGGAAGGTAGTTAATTTTGAAAGATTCTGATTCATAGATTCACATGTAAAGGAGATTCAAAACTATCAAGTTGAGAGCAAACTTCACATACAACTATGATACAATTTTAACTCTCAAGGGATTAGCTTGGTGGTCATGAGCTGGGCTGAGCCGTAAAATTGGATGTCTTAAGTTCGGAGTCCCATTGCCCTCACCTTGGGCTAGCCACTACTCAGGCTCAAAGCCAGTTAGCTAGGTTAATTGTTGCAATCAGCAATGGCCACCTTGTAGTTGGGGCATAAGTTGGGTCAATGTGTTTGGATACCCCACATTATAATAATAGTAATTAAAAAAAAAAAAAAAAAAAACAATCGTACAATCTTAGATTTAGTAATAAAACACAATAAGAATAATACAACAACAACAACCAAAACCTTATCCCAACTTAATGGGGTTGGTTGCATGAAAATTCCAAGCAAAGGACGAGGGCGACGATCCATGCAAAAAAATTGACGGATTATGGCTAATTATAATAAGTGTCAGCTGTCAACTTGATACACCACTACAAATCAACCACAAACTTATAACAATGGACTATAATAAGGTACCCATTATCCACCAGATGTACTATATAGATCGGTAAAACCAAAGGTCCTACATAATGGTGGGTGAACAATCAAAACAATGAGTTAAAGAAATAAACCTTCAAATATTAGTTTTTGTATTTTTTCCCCCTTTGATGCTTTAATATATTTTCAACTAGAGCATAAAATATAGTGGAATCATCAAAATAGTCGATCAATAAGTTTTACAAAATCAAACTAGGTGTGAAGGTCACTCAAACCACATATATTATTATTATAGTTTAATAGGAAGATCAATGTATTATAAGTTTCAGAGCATCTTGTCATGGTCCTTCTGTTTAATTTATGTTGTAAGGATTTAAAATAAACTGTTGTATGAGGCAATGGAAAGTGCAAAAAGTATAATTATGAATAGAAGATATTAGGACACATCAAAATACATGAAGGTGTCGCAACTGTTTTGATTATATGAAAAGGCAAACACCATATGAATGTGGTTTTATTTTTTGGGGAAAAAGAACGTTGCATAGTCGCATAGCCCCTGCACTAAGACACAAGCCCAACCCAAATTGGTGCAGGGGCCATACAACCATGTAGCGATCTCTTACCCTTTTTTCTAATCACTCTTTTATATACGAGAGAAGGATTTCATGCACTTAGGACAAAAAATGAGAATAATACTATTTGGCATGGAAGTCAAAAAATAAAATAAGATTGATGATGAGCTATTTCATGAACTCTCATTACAAATGATTGACAATCATCTTTCTAAATACACAGTTTTTTTAATGAATTTATTATCACTCTATTTATATTTATTTATTAAGTTTGATAATGAATTTATTCTCTATAGTTTTTTATTTTAAAAAAAAACTTGTAAGTCTCTGGTGGAGTATGTTTCTGTTCATTTGATTTAAAAAAAAAAAAAAAAGTGTTGTTCATATTTTGAGTCAGCATTGTAGTTCATTATCGTGTGGAAGCTACTGCAATACTTTTGGCGCAGCACAAACCAAGAAAATAAACATGACCTTTCAAAGCAACATAAACAAAGAAGATAAACAAGTTTTACCA
>NC_056568.1:7742793-7760082 GCF_013358625.1 Macadamia integrifolia | reverse complement strand
AAGTTTTACCAAAAAAAAAAAAAAAACAAAGGATAACATAAACTTTCCATCGAGATGTTGGATGATTTTGATTCATGAACATATATAGATCTCCTTATGAAAATTAAATTAAATGAACTGAAGAAGTTTGATAAGGAATTAATTAAGTTTGGTAAACTTGCTAAGCTTTCAATAGATAAAAAAGATGAAATGTTAGATCTTAAAATATGGGGCACATTAGAAATAAAGATGAAGTGGCATGAGAACACATCTCTGGCGCAATTGATAGCGTGTGATGTGATAAAGCCCATTCAATCCTATACCTCCAAGTTCTCTCCTTCCTTTACCCACATACCATATAAAAAAAAATGAACTAGCATGACTTGATATAGCACATGGCTGTTGAACTGGTGCTTGGGTCTATAGATATTGATGCTTATGTTTTAATGGAATTCTATGTTACTCGTACAATATAGCCTCTTTTTGTAGATGGTATAGAAACACCCTAAAAAATTGATGCATTTTCTTATATATGGTTAATATTTTGTGAGATTTGATAGATATTGATGTAAATACTTTTATGACTATTTGATGAGAAGATGACTATGTTGTTGATACATCAATATGTATTTATGATTGTCTTGTAGGATGTATGATGATATTAAGTAATTAATCTACTAAATGAGTGTAGATCGTTTTTATTTATTTATTTGGGTAGAATAGGCCAAGATGTTACAAATGACCATAATCCAAAACATTTCCTTGATCTGCACTGTTTGCAGACAACATGCTATGTAGCTTCACCACAAAAGGGATCTGCATAATTTACCAATTTTCTTTTGAGTCCACATCCTCTGTAGTGAGCAGTGAGTTGCGGTGAACATCGGACAACTAAGAGTATATGAGCAAGCACTCCAAGGGACTCACAGCCACCCGATGCTCATAGTACTGGTGCAATGGCTACAGATGATTTTCACACTTTTCTTCCTACTATGTGCTATCGGATTCTAACTTCCAAATCTCTCATTGCAGGCTTAGGTTGTGAATAGGCCTACCTGTTGGCCTTTGGTTGAGAGCCGTGTATATTTCCTTCAATCCAACATGAGCTTGGGGCTCAGCCTTAGTACAATGATCACATTGATCATTTTATTGAACCATTTAATTATTAATAAATTTTTATTGAACCATTGAATTATTAATAAAATTTGAAAGGAAAAAAGAATAATTGGGAATGAAAAGACTCAACTATTCGGCCACAAACTGGATATTTTTGTGTCTTGGCATTACAATGTAATATTGGCAGAGTTTTATTCCCCTAAATTAAAAATGGGAGAAAGAATACTTCCCAATTGCATTACGTACACTTAGGATGCATTTGGCATGCATTATAGCCCAAGAATACATCTTAGAACGTAAACAACGTCGTTTGGTGTGCATTTCAATTCTAGATTCCTAAAATGGGTCCAGAACGGGCCCATTCTAGAATGCAAGAAAATCAATTCCACGTTCTAAAGTTGGGATTGTTCTCGATAAAAAGTGTGTTTCACGTCTACGAGTCCAACCTCAGTTCCGACAGCTACGCAACCCGACTTTGGTTCACCAACCATGACTCCCTCTTCCTCTCGCTACCTTCGTCCTTGCCATCATCTTAACAATGAATTCGTCTCCAATGACGATGTTGGCCCCTGACTCTGACTAATCAACGCTATTAGCAGTGATGCATAACATTAATATGATAAGAGCAAGCGTAGCTATATGAGCTTCAGTGATGATGGGTCGATTGATCAACTATGTTTTTTGAACAACAATCACCACACAGACTAGAGCTAGCCCCTCCTTCTAGATTGCATTATATGCCCTAATTTGTAAGGTTTTCATATCCAATGAATGCTCAGTACAGAAATCACCCTCTTCTAGTGGACGGTTTGATGAAATTTAGGCTTCCAATGATTTTGAGCTTCCAAATTGCATTCTATGCCCTAACGTAGAACTCCTACTATAGAAATCAATAATCCTTCACCGTGTTGGCCTCTATTTGTAGCAACTCCTCTTTGCCCAAATATGAACTGTGACGGTTAATTTCAATGCTATTCGGCTCTTGAAATAGTTTGATCTGATGGAATTACAGTTACCAAGAGACTGTAGCCGATGAACAAGCAAACCCATGTTAATCTTTCAAAAAAGAATTAAAATGGAATTGGAATCGATCGTTCTCTGGTTTGGTTTCTGGTTTTTTATTGATTGTATATGCAGTGTAGTTAATCCTCAGTATATAATCTTACAAAATGTTGCATATCAGGTGTTTTATAAAATTCCAGAGAATTCTATAAGCCTCTTTTTTATGGTAGAACTTAGAATTCTATAGTCAAGAATGCACTTTTGCCAAATATACATCCAAACAATGTTCTCATTCTCATCTAATAATGCATTATGTGTTGTGAGAATGAGAATGTGCATTATTAAAATGAAAATGCATAACAAATACAACCTTCATGATAAAGTGGGTTAGAGCATGAGCCACTATTCATAACCTAATTCAACTTCTGCATGTGTCAGGACGTTGGCAACGCTATTCGATCCAATCTGGATCAGAATTAGTTGAGAGTCTGGGATTCTCATTCCTGTTTTAAAAAACTTGGTTCAGAATCCACAGATCATTCACCCATGGGGAAGGAAGAACTATGAATAAACTTTCGTTTTTTTTTAAGGTGTTAAAATACTCTATACTATTTATGCCTGCGTGCCACCGACACCTCCAATCCACATAAACGAAACATCGACGGTGCTTCCAACACGAAGGTTTCCTTTCCTCCTCACAGCACATGCGTTTCCTACGACTTCTTACACCTAACAAAGTCGGTGTTGAGTAACGAGTAACGAGTCACGGTAAAGACAACGAGTGTTCAAGAGTGTGCCAAACCTGTGGTTTAATACCCTACCCCGACAAGGAACACTAGTTTTGGTAACTACTACGTTGCACACAATGTCGACACTGCCCACGACTTTAACGTCTACGATACGTGTTACCTTTTCGTGTCAGAGGCGCACACTATTGGCGGATGCTGCACGCGAAGACTTCTCTAAGTCTAAGGGGCTTGATCGTAAACCTAATTTATTCCCACGTGTCAACAGATAAGGGCGCGTGCGTTTTTCATCTTCCAAATCGAACTGTCGAGGCGTCTTCTCATCAAGTCCGCGTTACTGCGTTAGAGAGAGAGAGAGAATTGCAGCTTATTATTATTTTATTGGCATTCATTATTGGTGTTCCTTAAATATTGTTTGTTACAAACCATAAACATTAATCAGTTAAATTTTTAATCGGTTTCCCGGCGGTGGGCGTCGTCAAAGCAATCTCTCATCGTCTTCTTCAACAACAACGGAACCCACTGCTTCGTGACTTTCTTCACTTCAATTAAATTGAGAAAGCATTCTTAGATATATTTCTCTTCTGCTCTCGATCTTCTCCGATCGTCCCATTGATCGGCCGGCACGCTCTTACGAGTTTTACGGGCATCTAAGGTATGTTTTTCCGGCGAAGATTTCTTTATCTTATTCCGATCGATCATCTGTTGATCATCCTCAGGAAATTTATGATCTTATATGTTTTTTTCCTTCTTTAATTTTATAGAATTTATCGTCTTGTGTTGTTGGAAGTTTATTCTTTTCGTTTGGTTGAAGACTTGGAAGTATGATTATGCTAATCCTTTTTAATAATTTGCATATAGTGGTAAATTCTTCTAGACCATCCGTAGCTTTTAATGTTTGTGAAGGCGAATATGTTACAGGATAAACGGCATCTGACTGTCATAATTCTGTTCTTGTTGATTTTGTGCCCTCTGTCTCGGCCCGAAGTGGTGGTCTCTCTCTCTTCTTTTTTGAATTCTTAGTGTTAGTTCATGAGCTCTCAGTTATGTTAGCCTTCCTGCTGTACCGCTGAAAGAATTTCTTCTGTTATCCTGAGTTGCTATCAGGGTTCGCCATTTTTCATCAGCTGGAGTTTCAGGCTCTGCTAATTATATTTAGGAGGCAAGGAGTAGAGATCATTGGAGGTTGTTGTCTTTCCATTTTGCTGGATTATCACATCAGACCTTGGAAACATGGACTTT
Source organism: Macadamia integrifolia (assembly GCF_013358625.1). Taxonomy (NCBI): domain Eukaryota; kingdom Viridiplantae; phylum Streptophyta; class Magnoliopsida; order Proteales; family Proteaceae; genus Macadamia; species Macadamia integrifolia. The sequence continues at coordinate 7,755,997 of NC_056568.1, read as the reverse complement.
GGGATTTCTGCCATTTTTTTGCACTCAAGTGTAGAGGTTTTCTCAAGCCGTACCATTCCCTAGTGATATTAGAAGCTTAGGAACCTAGGCTACCTCTTAGGTCTGCTTTGTCGTAGTTGACCATGTTTCTGGATTGGAGGCTTCTCAATGGCCTTCCATAAATTCATATCAGATGCTGCCTCTTGCTTTATTATCTTGTCTAGGTATGAGAAATCTGCCAGGCCTCTTCAGTAATTAAATTTGTAGCCAAACGGAAGAAAGAGGGCAAAGTGAGGAAGAAACAAATATAGAAATAGGAAGAACTTCTGAAACGAAGGGGACTAAACAGGAACAAGAGGGACAAGGCCCTTTGTTCGGAAGAAAAGGAGGATGGAACAACTGGTACGAAGGCTTAGATGAGTTTTATTGACCTCCACATGGACTGACCCTTGTTTTCCTGGTTGCGTCTCATCAAAGAGCTTTTAGGATATGTGGTCCTTAATCCTTATGGACCTTGTCTTGTGGTGGTTGGAATGCTCTGAGTGAAGTCTAAAATATTGGGCCCAGTTACTATTATGCTTGCAAGTCTGCAGTTGGATGGCTATGCGAGTGTCTGATTTTCCATTTTGAGGCATGAACTTGGAGCCTTAAAAATGTTTTAACCCTTGTTGTATGGTACCATACCATCAATTTCATACTGCTTAATTGCATTTACTGAGTCAAATCATCTTTAGTTGTTTGCAAAGAATATTTCTTTATCATCAAAGGAGAACCTTGATATGAAACCAAGCCCCATCATTGACTAAATATAAGTATGCTGATTCATCGACCAATTATAGTGTAAATTGTATAGCAATATTCAGTAGGAATGAATACTTCCTAAATCATTTTCTCTCTCTTTTTCCCCCCTTAGTAAAGTTGTTCTAACTTCTTTGGACGAGGAAAATTACAATATGAACATCGTGTGCTTTATTTATTTAATTTTAACAAAATGTATGTTGGCCTGGCAGGAAAAAATTGGTATTTTCTGTCCTCAACCTTATTTCTGGTGCTAAATCGTTACTGTCTATGGCATTATTTGTCTTGTTTGTGTTATTTACCTGAGGAAAAGGTCCTCAGGGATTATGGATAGAATTCCATGCCCAGGCAGGGTATTTTTTATGGATGAACTGTATAGTTTTCAAATTTATTTAGGACTGTCATTTATATGACTTGTTAAATGACAAATACCGCTGGATAATTTGATAAGAGGTGGTTACTCAATGGCTTAGTTAAAGTGGGGTTCTCATTTGTGTAATTCATCTCTGGTTGCAGAATCTTTTAGAGTTTCTGGTGTGCTCCTTAACTTTTGTCTTTTGGTCTATAATTTACATTTTAATCTGGCGCTCTGATTTCCTAGTTTTCGTTTCTTTTTGTCTCTGTTACTTTTGCTCTATCTTTTATTCCTTCTTTATAAGTTCTGATCCCAATTGGCCTTTGCTGGCCAATTTTGAGTTTACAGATAAATGGCACATTATCAGATTATGAAGAGAACATTTGATGGATCCATTGAGGCCTTGTTTAATCTATTATTGTTTGTCATTATTTAATGAGTAGGTGCAGGATTTTCTGATGGCCAACATCGTGGCAGAAGCATACTGATGGTTTCTTATGAAGAAAAGTGCTTGACTCGAGTTTGGGGAGAAATTTCGTACCACCATTGATTCTTTGGGCGTATATCCAATATCTTGGTCTTTGTAGGTTCCGATTCCACTTGGCCTTGTCTTGGGTTAGGATTCACAATCTAAAGAAGCATTGCCATCTAGGACATGGTGGGAGGTGGAAAGAGTTGGCTTAGGAGCTCAATGCCTTATAGGAGTACACTGTTCAAGCTTGATCAAACTCATCTAATATTGTACCTAAATTCTTCACCAGAGTTGAGTAATCGAACCTTGTCAAAGAATTTACTTTCTCTTCAGAGAGTGGGGGTGGGGCCAGAGGTGGTTTGAGCTGTCCCCTTGAACAAGTAGAGAAGATGGTCCATGGGACAATGAGTAGGGTAGATTGTCCATTTGGATCGTGTTCATGAGTTGTATAGGAACATTTCAGTTGTTTCTTCCTGTAGTTTCCTGTAAGTGCAATGGAAAATTTATTGCCAAATGTATTCGGATATGTTGTATATATGAATATCTCTTGCCTAATATTTTTGTGTATTTTTGTTTTTAGTAAATTCTCAAGCGTTTATCACAATGCTATAGAAAAGAAAAGAATATTCATCCATATTTTTTACATTATATTTCTTTTTATTTCATTGCATTGGCATTGTTGCTTTTTGGTGGAAATTAATGAAGATAATTTTTTCCTGAATTTTCTTTTAACATCATTGTGGTAATTTTTCCCATAGGCTTTTGAACATCTATGAGATATGTGCAAAATAGGAAAGCCAACTGAAGACATAGAATGGGAGTACCAAAAATGCAAGAGAGATTCCTCGTCATTTAAAAGTGTGGTGGCATAAAGAACTGACTGTTGCATCTTATTTTCATTTTGGTGATCAGAACTGCATCAAGTGAAAAATTCTTCATGGTTGGAGCATTATTTCGTTGAGGATATCGTTTTGCTAGTAAAACAAAGGACCTAGGGATATATTTTTTCCCATTATGCATCTGGAGAACTTAAATTTGAAAGCTAACTTGGTTTAATAGTTTTATAACCACTACAAATTGAAACTGAGATGAGAGTTTCCCTAGTTACTAAAGAAACCTTGTTGTAACTGCATGATACTTTGCAATCTTATCTCATTTATGAAATAATATTATTATTGAAATCTATTTCTACATGTAGGAGTCTTATTGAACTGAGAAGATCTTTCAAATCACATCATTGATTACAACAAAAACTAATGTTCCAGAGAAAAAAGTATAAAATAATGTGAGTGGGAAAGAAAATTTATGTCTTTATGCTGAAAACTTCAATTGAAGGATCCCCATTGGAGCTGGGGATGGTCTGATTGCAATTGAAAAAAAAAAAAAAAAAAAAAAAAAAAAAAAAAATTGTGTTGCTTGTTGACCTTGGTAACATTAGGTCATTGGTAATTCAAAGGGGAAACTGAGCTTTAGGTATCTTTAACTACGGGGAAATGGGAATGGTTTATGTCCCACTTTATATAGTTCTATATTCTCACCTTGCTTATGACACTCTCACGCTTATTGGGTAATGGTGATGGGGATGAACTATATGAAGTCTCCAAAAGGTAGTCACAATCAATAGTTATAGACTTCTGATTAAGTGGATTCTCTGCATGGGATTTAAAACCATGTAGAAGAGATGAGCCTGGTTGGAATAACACTTGAAACTTAATGAGAATGATTATCATGCTATAGGATAGAGCTTTTGATTCTTTGGTTGATTCATGTTGCCTAGCGTCAAAATTGAACTTTATTTTGGCTTCAATTGGATGGTACAGTTTCAGTTGGAAGCATGGTAAATGTGGGAGCACAATGCCATCATTGTCAAATCTCTCAAAAATATAAAAATATTTGAACAGCTTTTAGAATCCTTTGCAACATGATCCTATCAACAATAGCTGATAGATTTTTTTTTTTTTTTCCTTTGTATATTATCCTTATATTACTTTGTAATGCGGGAATTGATCTCAAACCAGTAAAAATAGCGAGAGATCAATTGCAACAGGGTTGCATAAAGGGACATTGATGACAGAATTTTTAACACTTCCCTTTTTACATATGAAAGAAGAAACAAAAAGGATATGACCTAGAATCACAACTAGGCCTGCGGGAAAGGGCATCACCACCAGTCCCAACCTATTGCTTCACCCCAATAGGGCTGGAGCTGCATCACCAGTCCAAGGAACGACATCACCACTGACCCAAAGAGGCAAAAGCCAAGTTTCTCAATCAGTAAAAATCATAAGGAATGTGTTCCCCTTGCTTGTATTTATGAAATTACAGGCTGTGTTGCAAGAATAACAAGTCTTGGCTACTAAGTAGCTTACAAAATAGCAATTCTAGAAGGGAAAAAAGGAATGAAACAGAAAATAGTAAGTACTAAGTAACTATTGACTAGTGTAACGATATAAGAACCTGTAAACCAGTACCTAAAAGAGAGAAGGAGAATAAGAAGAGAGAAAAAAGGCAACACAATGGGGAGAAAAAAGGGAGAACCCTAGAGCCTAGAGCCACTATAGGATTCAGAAAACCTCCTATTGTGTCCTAGGTCCACCTACTTATAACATATCAAGAGTCAAATTACAGTCAAGGACAAACTAAAGTAATTACAACTATACTCATCTAATAACAAAGATTTTTTATTAACTCCCGCCATGTTATACTGTTTAATACTCCCTCTCAAGTTGGAGTATAAATATCTCCTATGCTCAGCTTGGAGCAATCAGTTAGAAATGCAGTTCTAAACAATGCTTTGGTAACCATATTGCCGAGTTGATTGCCTGAGTTGACAAACGGAGTAGAGATCAGAATCTGCATAACAACATTTCTCACAAAATGGCAGTCAACCTCAGTGACTGAAAACTGGATTACCTGCAATATAGATATTAGGTGATTATCGCAATACATCTCCATAGTCTTAGTGACTGAAAACCCAACTTCTAAATGAGAGATTTCAACCACATCAGTTAAGCTGCCGTATGTGCTGTAGCCCTATAATCAGCCTTTGCACTCGACTGAGCCATTGTAGCCTGCTTGTTACTCCTCTAGGTAACAAGATTTCCACCAACAAACATGCGATATCTAGTAATATATCTGCGATCAAGCACTAGCCCTATTAGCATCAGAATAACCTATATTATTACTATGACCGCACTGATAAATAAGGCATTTCCCGGATGCACCTTTAAAATATCTCAAAATGTGACTTGCAACATCCCCGTGAGCCTACTTAGGATTTTTGATGAACTGACTAATAACACCAACAAATGAAATATCTGGCTGAGTAATTGTCAGGTGGATAAATTTCCAACCAGCCTCCTACACTAATGTTTAACCAAAAACTTTTTGTCAACATGCTTCAAGCTTTAGATGATCCATAGGCTTGAATCCCAACATTTTTGTCTCAGATTGAAGATCAAACACATACTTTCTCTGAGAAAGATTGATACCCTTTGTGTTACAAACTACTTCAATCCCAAGAAATGTTTGAGTAGCCCTAAATCTTTCGTCTGAAAATGTTGATGTAAATATGCCTTAATATTCTCAATCCCAAAAGAATCATTACCAAAAATAATAATACCATCATCATACACAACGACAGTAACCACCTTAGACCCATGACGACGAACAAATACAAAATGACCAGAGAAGCATTGCATGAAATGACCCCCAATAACCTTTACCGAATTTATCAAACCAAGCACGAGGAGATTATTTCAACCCATAAATGGCTTTGTAAAGAGAACATACTTTCTTTGATGCATTTCCCTTGAGCAACTTATGTACATACCTAGGAGGTTGCTCTGTATGCACCTCCTCCTCTAGATCACTATATAAACATTCTTTATAAAAAATTGAAATAAAGGTCAATCAAGAATGACAATCAATTGGTCAAGTTGGTTCTCGTCCTTGGGGGGATTTGTGGGGACTTCAATGTGGTTCGTTTTGCTCACGAGAAACAAGGTGGAGGGCATCTAAATATTGCTAGTATTGATGCATTTGATGAATGCATTGATGACATTGTTGTGGATGACTTAGATGGTTTGGTATAAAATTCTCTCAGAACAATAAAAGAGTCGGTCCTTCACGCATTGCTTGTAAGTTGGACAAAATGCTTGTGACTGAAGACTGAAGCCTGAAGCCTGAAGCCTGAAGCCTGGCTTTCTACCTTCCCTTCTTCTCACGCCTCTTTTGAGTCCCCCAACACATCTGACCATAACCCCATATCCATCTTAATTCATCCGTATGCCTCTTTTGGCCCTAAACCCTTTAAATTTTTTGATATGTGGTCTTCCCATCCTGACTATCCCTCCATTGTTAAGGATGCTTGGCTCAAACTTGTCCAAGCTTTCTCCACCCCCTATTACCTTAGCCAGGAAGCTTCGGAATGTCAAAGAAGCTCTCAAACTTTGAAATATTGACTCTTTTGGGAACATCTCTTCTCATGTTACTAATTGCAGGGATAGGCTTACATCCATCCAGATTTGGCTTCAGTCTGATCATCTGAACCCTTCTTTGGCTGATGAAGAGAAAATTGAATTGGCAAATCTCTCATCTCTCCTGGCTCAAGAGGAAAGTTTTATGAGATAAAAATCTAGCATCGATTGGTTGGATCTGGGGGATACAAATTCTCCATGCTTTCACTGCTCTATGAAGGCTAGAAACAACTTCAATTCAATCCCTAAGCTCACTACTTCAGATGGCACTCAAGTCTTTAAAGTTGATGAGATAAAAGATGTAGCTGTGGTCCACTTCGAGCACTTGTTTAATCCTGACCCTTTGTCGACCTATCCCATTTCTGATGGCCTCACAATAAATCCATCCCTGACTATGTGGCCCAGATGCTTTGGACTATCCCCTCTGAAGATGAAATTGAAGTTGCTATCCTTCCTCACAAAGCTAACAAAGTGCCGGGTCTTGATGAGTTCAGTATGGGTTTTTTTAGCTCATCTTGGGATATCATCAAATAGGATTTGATCAAAGCTGTAAAGAGCTTCTTCTTCAATCATAGTTAGATCAAAGGAACTAGCCATACCTTCCTCTGTTTCATCCCCAAGAAAGAGGTAGCTGACAATCCTGACATAATGAATGATTTTAGGCCGATCTCTGTGTGCAACCTCTTGTATAATTTCATTACCAAGATCCGATTAAAGCATGTGATTAACTTTCTTGTTAGTGATAGCCAATCTACTTTCATTTCTGGCAGAAGCATTGGGGACAATATCATCCTTTGTGATGAGATTGTTAGAGGATTTGATAGAAAGACTTGCTCCCCTGGCTGCACTCATGAAAATTGATATACACAAGGCCTTTGATTCTTTGAGATGGGATTTCATCGTATCAGTCCTCAGCCGGATGGGATTCCCACCTTTCTTTACTAATTGGATCTTCCAATGTATTGCTTCTCCTTACTTCACAGTCTTGGTTAATGGAAGTCCATCTGGGTATTTCTCCTCTTTGGCGGGAATTAGGTAGGGATGCCCCCTTATTTCCTTACATTTTATGTCTGGCTATGGAAGTCCTTTCTAGAAGCTTGCGAATTGCCTTTGATCAGAATCTTATATCTCCTATCCCAAAGTGCAAGGCCATCAAGTTTATTCACCTTGCATTTGCAAATGATTTGATTATATTCTCCAAAGGAAGTGATTCCTCTTTGAATATAATTATTCAATGCCTGAATCAGTTTGTTATGATGTCCAGTCTTTGCATCAATCCTGGAAAATATCTCATCTTCATGATTGGGATCTCAGATTATGTCAAAGCCTCTTTTCTTGAAAAGATTGGCTTTGCTCTTGGCTCCCTTCCGGTCAAGTATCTTTTTGGGCTGCCCTTAATTCTTACATGGCTGTTTGCTCATCACTGCACTTAAATACTGGATCTCGTTAGAAAACGCCTTCAATTGTGGAAAGGAAAGCTCTTATCATTTGCAGGTTGATTAGAGCTCATTCGATCAGTCATCCAAGATTCCTACATCTACTGGTCCAATATCTATGAGTTGCCCAAGTCCATCATCTCCAAGCTGGAAGCCATTTTTGCTTATTTCCTCTACTAAAGTTGTAGATGTTCTAGATTCCTTCGTCCTCTTAGTTGGGCTGCAATTTGCCTCCCTAAAATTGAAGGGGGTCTGGGCTTGAGGCGCATCAAAGATGTCAACTCAACTGATATTATCAAGTTGGTTTGGAAGGTGGTCACAAAGAAGAAAAACATATGGGTTGACTAGGTGTATTTGGACCTTCTCAGGTCGGGATCTTACTGGACAGAGGCATCCCTACTGATGCATCCTGGGTGTGGTGCAAGATAATCTCTAATAGACCTCTGTCTCTGAAGCTATCTTCTCTCAAATTGTGGATGGAACTTCTATTTACCTCTGGCTTGACCCTTGGCATCCTAAGGGAGTTTTATCCCATTTTCTCAATGCCAGAGCCATATACAGTTCTAGGTTGCCAAAGCACACTATGGTTGCTGACATTTTAACTTTTGGTTCTTGGGCCCCCTGCCCCTTCCTCATATCAGATTGCTGAAATATGGAACTTATTGTCCTCCCTCCCTGGCAACCATCTAAGGAGGCATGATTATATTCTTTGGAACCATTCCTCGACTGGGCTTTTTAGTACTAGGTCTGCTTGGGATTTTGTCAGAGCTCATACCTTCCTCCCCTTGGCATGAGCTTATCTGGTTCAACCATCATATTCCTCGTCAAAGTTTCACAGCTTGGAGAGTGTTCACAAATTTTCTCCCCACGTAAGCTTTCCTTATTCAAAGAAGGATCTTGGCCCCCCGTTGTGCTTTCTATGTGATGATGAGCTTGAGGATATTGACCATCTTTTCTTTGCCCGCCCTGTATCCTCATCTATATGGAAAGGGGTCTTGCCAAATGCTGGCCTGTAATTAGGAGAATCCTTCCATTTGAAAGGGAGTGGATCTGGATGGATATGACGTTTCAGGGGAAGATTATTTGTGATTATGTGGTCAAGCTTGCTCTCTGTGCTACTATCAATTTAATCTGGATGGAGAGAAATCATAGAAAATGGACCTCCAACTCTCGGCCGCTAGGAAAGATTTGGGTCTCCATATTTTTTAATGTTAAAGCAAAGATTTCAAATGTCATTGTACTTGTAACCCCTCCCCAAGAAATTGTCATTTTATTGCTTCTTGTGAGCCCTCTAGCTCTGTGATCAGGATTTCCAATTCTCCTTGATTGGTTCTGGTTTTGCTTGCCTTTTTTCTTTTCCTTTCTCCCCACCCCATCCTTTGGGCTGTATTTATTTTCTTCTCCTTTGGTAATGAATTATTTATTCACAGAAAAAAAGAAAAAAAGAATGACAACCAAGGATATTAGCACCCAAATGAAGTTAAGATGAGCCACTGGGGAAAAAGGTCTCAAAGTAGTCAATGCCATAAGTCGGAGTATAACATTTGGCAACTAAGCGAGTTTTTAGCCGCTCAGCAGATACATCAGGAAGATATTTCACAGTGTACACCCAACAACACTGCATAAGCTCCATTCCTGGGGGTGAGTCAATCAGAGACCACATATGACGATTGAACAAGGCAGCAATTTCCACATCTATGGCATTCTTCCTGGTACCTATTAGACACATACAAGGTAGATAAAGACAAAGTGAAGTCGCGAAGTAAAGGAGGAAGCTGAGAGACAAAAACAATCTTAGAAATAAGATAAGCAATATTAGACTTTTGAGTACAAGTTCGAATACCTTTAAGAAGAGAATTTGGCAAGTTAGTAGAGGAAGAATCATAGTTGTCACGACGTCTAGGTGATCCAAGTGATTGGAGAGGCCTAGACGCAAGGCAAAACCAACATGGTGACCAAAGTGACCAAGACAGTTGAATGCCACCATGACAACTATGGGAAGAATCCCCGGCCAAGGAGTCTGATGAAGTAGAGGGCGGTAACGAAGGATCAGCAGGAGCCATTGAAATGGACTTGGGATGGCGCTTGTATGCCTGCAATGACACTGGTGGAGAAGTAGTACTGGAGTTGGCAAGAGGAATAAATGCTGGAATAGGTAGATGACTAAAAAGATCAGTATCCAACTATCCATCCTACAACTCTTATTAGAAATGTACGGTGTAATTTCAGAAAAGGTAACATCAGCTTTGACAAACTACTGACTCGTGACATGCTTATAACATCGATCCTTTTTTAGTGCGAGCATAATCAAGGAACACATACTTGGTAGCACGCAGAGGTAATTTATCAAGATCATGGCGAAGGTTGTGAACAAAACATGTATAGCCATAAACCTGTGGTGGTAAACCAAAAGAGATGATTGGGGAAACTCACAGAAAAAAAAGATTGATTTTCAAACACAGTAGATATAATATGATTTATCAAATAACAAGCAGTTAGAACAACATCACTCTAGTCTAACTTTGGAACATGAATATGAAACATTAGGGAGCGAGCAACTTCAAACAAATGCTGGTTTTTCCTCTCAGCAATATCATTCTACTAGGGAGTATGTGTACAACTAGTTTGATGTATCATGCCTTGATGAACAAAATTCAGATAGTTCACAATGGGTTTACTCTAAAGCTTATCAGAACGATTTTTTTTATTGACACACCAAACTTGGTCTTTATTTCATGATAAAACTACTAGAAAATAGATAAAAATTCAGATGGATCCTTTAACAAAAATAACCATGTCTTTCGAGAATGATCGTCTACAAATATAACAAAATATAAAAACCAAACTAATTCTTGATACGACACGGACCCCAAACATTAGAATGAAGTAAAGAAAACAAATAACTTTGATAACCATCACGAGAAGGGATTGAGGTATGATGATGCTTTCCTACTCATACACCTCACACTCAAGTCAAGAGATAGTCTTGTAACTGGGAACCATATGTTGGAGCTTGGAAAGGGAAAAACGTCCCAACAAGTAATGCCACTGAAGAGGAGAGGACACACTAGAAGTAGCAGAAGCGATAATAGGGTCAACGTTGTCAAAACGATATAAATCATCTTTCTCATGCCCTCCACCAATTGTTTTGTTTGTTTGGAGCATGGTTGTCACGGCGTCTAGGACACCCAAGGCATTGGAGAGGGTCCAAAAACAAGGCGACACCAACAGGGCATCCAAGGCGATGCCTTGAAAACTATGGTATGGTCTGGTGAACCTGAATAACACAAGAAGTAGGATAAAAGGTGACTGAACAATTTAATGATTTAGTCAGTTGACTAACAGAGATAAGATTTAAAGGTGATTTAGGAGATGAAGAATGGAGTTTAACATCAAAATAGAAGGTGAAGAACGACAACCAGAAGTAGACACTTGAGTAGAGAAGCCATCAGTAAGTATGATTCTAGAAGGGTGATTAATCTTCTGAAGTGAGGAAAATACATTGGATTTACCAGTCATATGAGAGGTGGCACCAGAGCCAATGACTTGTGTAGACAAAGAGGCAAGAAATACGCCAGTACTTGAGTGAGCAATGGTAGTAGTGGATGCAGATTCAAATGTCTTAATTTTTTGAATACATTTATTTAGTTCATCTCATAATGGAGAGAGAAGCTGACTACCTCCAGATGAAGCAAGATTGGCGTCAGAAGATGACACCGCTGTAGAACATAGTTGTCAAGGGGTCACTTAGGCGTCCAGGCACCTTAGTCGACTTGGGTGCCTTGGATACCTTGGTTGCCTTACTTTTTTACCCTCTCCAACGCCTTTGGTCGCCTAGGCGCCGTGACAACTATGCTGTAGAACTCTGATCAGATGTGATAATATTAGCAAACAGTTGCCATGGTTTGTCCAATATGTATAAACAATATGATTCATTTTTCCACAGGATGTACACTGATGTGTGCCTTGATTAGGTTACTGTCCGCTGCCTCTACCACCACCATGACCTTGGCCTCCCCTTGAACCTCGATCTCTACTAGGAAATCCAGAACCACGGCCATGACCACAACTATTTGAAATAAAGGCTGAATTATCCTGAGAAGAGGAAGGTTCATATTTGGCGAGGGGGGAGACACAATGCATTGAATCCAACAAAACGCCTCATTCATAGATCTTCTCACCTACAAGAATATGACTTTTGATGGGTTGCAAGTCAGTATCTAACCCAGATAGAAATTTAGTCATGAGAAACTCTGCCTGCTGAAATTTTAAGAAGTTGAGGTTATTAGACAAAGGCTGGTAGACATTAAACTCGTCCTATATGCCCTTGAGTGCCCTATGGTACTCACCCACTGAGTTACCTTTTTGCTTGAAGGAGATTTTTTCTCATAAAGATCATACACTCAAGACATGTTTTTATCCTGAGTGAAACTTTCTTTGAGACCATTCTAGACACCTTTAGCAATGGTGTGGAACATAACATTGGCTGCAACATATGATTCTATACTGTTCCGAAACCATTCAAGAAAGAGCATTATTCTCGCTCATCCATTCTTTGTAATCCGTAGAGTCTGGTTTTGGAGGATCATTAAGTAATTCATATTCCGCTTGGCATTGATATAAACTTTAACCACTTGTCTACAATAAATAATTTGAGGCACCTTTGAGTTTGATAAATGTGATTTGGACATTGACAGAGTGCACCGGAGGTTTGGAAACACCCATTATATATATATGAAGAAATAACCAGCAACCAAGAACAAATAATACACCTCAAGAAAGATATATGAGGTAGGACAACCAGTGGCAATAGCACCAACAGTGATAACCAACGGGAATAGCACCAACAATGTACCAAGATCAAATAATAGACCTCAAGAAAGATATATGAGGTAGATTAACCAGCGGCAATAGCACCAGCAATGATAACCAATGGGAATAACACCAACAATGTACCAAGAACATATAATAGACCTCAAGAAAAATATATGAGGTAGATTAACCAGCGGCAATAGCACCAACAGTGATAACCAACGGGAATAGCACCAACAATGAGCCAAATCTGGTCAGAAAATGACAATCCAACAAAGGTCAAAGTGAACACTCTTTGATGGGACTCCAAGTTTTGACAGATAAAAGTGATACAAACCCCACAATATCACAAAGATTTGAAGAGGAGTTATAACCAGCAGCAAAAATATTTTCTGAAATTATGAAACCCAGAATTTGGAAAATTTCAGAAAGTAGCATATCTACATGTCAGATTGACACCGTACTAGGGGTGATGGGATTGCTTTTATTAGTGCTTAGTTTCTTATACTTCGTTTTTTTTAAGTTGTTTTGGATTTGTTCAATTGGACTGGTTCTGTGGTTCAGTTTAAGCTGTTTTTAATTATTTATTCATTGGTAGGAGTCCACATCAAACTTAAGTCATAGGTGTGTTATGACTTTAGTTTGACTATGTTTAGAGTTATTTTTCTTTAATATTTTAGTTTCCTAGATAGTTTAGGTAACCTTTTTTCTTTGGATGTATAAATAATTCATTGCCAAGAAGAGATGAATATACAAAGGGAAAAGGGGGGAGCAAAGGCTTAAGCCAACAAGGAGAAGCCAACACAAGGGGGATCAATAATACAACAAAACCAAAACATCACAAACCAGAGGGTAACAACCGGGGGGGGGGGGG
>NC_056568.1:7697495-7742743 GCF_013358625.1 Macadamia integrifolia | reverse complement strand
AGATCAACCTGAAGGTTCCAAGAGGCAATGATGTGGGTATTTTTAAGGGAGGTGGGAATGGGGCAACATGGGAGGGCATTAATTTTGGATGTAACATCAAAGTAGATAGCTTTCCAAATCTTATCCGGAGAGCGAGATTTGGGGTTCCATCTATGGATGTTCCTCTCCATCCAGAGATGATTAATGGTTGCACAAAAAGCCAATTTATCAACAGTGTCACGGATGGAAGAGCCAGAGAATGTCATGTCTATCCAGTTCCATTCCCTATCAAAGGGAAGAATACATCTCCTAGCTGGCCAATACTTGGAGAGAACAAAATTCCAAACAACTGAGGAGAAAGGGCAGGAGAAGAAAAGATGGGGGATGTTCTCTATTCCATGAGGACAGAGGCTATAAGAAGGGTTGGCGGGGATATGGTGGTGGATGGGGAAAGATTGGGTGCGGAGATAGTTGGTCAAGCATCGCAAAGAGTGAAGCTGTGGTGGGGAATATGGCCTTTAAACCAGACCAACTTATACCAAGGGACAGCCGAGGAAGAGGTTCTAACAAAGGACCAAGCAGAGACAGAGGAGAAGATCCCATTAGATGAGGGAAGCTAGTTGCATTTATCTTCTCTTCCTCTATGACAAGGGGGAAGGGGAGGGAGGGAAGTCCAGAGATCAAGGAGAGGTGGGGAAGCCAGAAAAGTATATAACTCTGGGAGAAATCAGGTGAGACAAGATGCTCGAAGGGTGCCAGGGGTCCTTCCAGAGAGAGGTGGTCCCATCGTTACCAATGGAGAAGGAGATGGCCGAGAGGGCAATGGGCCTGTGGTCCAGAATCTTTCTCCAAATCCAGGAGGCATCAGTAATGGAAGGGGCCGTCCAAAGGGAGTTATGCTTGAGGACCCCAGAGAGGATCCAGTCAACCCAAATGCTTTTCTGCTTGGACACGATTTTCCAGATGAGCTTAAGGACATCCATTGTTTTGGCATCTTTGATCCTTCTGATCCCTAATCCTCTCTCAGATTTGGGAAGACAGACCTTCTTACAACTGAGGGGCCGAAGGAATTTGGAGGAATCAGAGCCCTTCCATAAGAAGGAACATAAGAGACCTTCAAAAGATTTAATCAAAGAAGTAGGGAGTACAAAGGTACCAGACCAAAAGAGGTACATGAACTGGAGGACCAACCTTATAAGAGTAAGGCGTCCAACAAAAAAAGGAGTTTACCTTTCCAGAGTTGATGCTTTTTCCTTAGTTGGTCAAGTAAGGGGGTACAATGATGGGAGGAGAGCCTGAAGGAAATGAGAGGGAGACCCAGGTATTTGACAGGCAAGGACCCCAACAAAATTCCAAAGATTTCCAAAAGGACATCTTGGGCATCGGGGGAGACACCAGAGAGGAAGATGTTGGATTTGAGGAGATTGATGTTAAGCCCCGAAAGAGATTTGAAGGAATGGAGAGTGGCCATGATAGTGGTGATGGAGAGAGGGTGAGCCTTGGAAAAGATCATGATGTCATTAGCAAAAGCCAAATGGGAGTGGAAAAGAGATTTGCATTTGGAGGTGGGAGAAATGCGATGGATGTCAATGGTAGATTGGATGGAGTGGGAGAGGACTTTTAAGGAGAGGAAGAAGAGGAGAGGAGAAAGGGGTCAACCTTGGCGGATACCAAGACCCGAGGGGAAGTATCCAGCAGGGCTACCATTCACAAGGACAGAGAACTTGGGGGAGGAGATGCAAATGCGGATCCAGTGAACAAATGAGGTAGGGAAAGACATTTGAAGCAGGGTATTGGATTTGAAGTCCCAACTAATCGTATCGAAAGCTTTATGAATGTCAATCTTGAGGAGGGTAGCCGAAGAGTGGGACTTGCGATTAAAGCCACAAACAACCTCATGGCAGAGAATTATGTTATTGGAAATGCTCCTGCCAGCAATAAAAGCGGATTGGTTGAGGCTAACAAGAGAATCAATGACTTTTTGGATCCTATTGGCAAGGATTTTTGCAATGAACTTGTAGAGGAGATTACAAAGAGAAATAGGTATGAAGTTATTTATGGAGACTGCACCTTCCTTTTTAGGGATGAGACAAAGGAAAGTGTGGTTGATCCCACTGATTTGGTTGGGGTTGTAGAAGAAACTACGCATCGCAAGAATGAGGTCATTACGGATGATGTTCCAGTAGTCTGAGAAGAAATCCATACTGAAGCCATCAGGGCCCGGGGCTTTGTTGGCCTTATGGGAAAGGATGACCGAACGATTTCTTCCTCACTGGGGATGGATTGGAGGAAAGGCAGGAGCTCATCAGGGACAAACTTATTAAGGAGGTTAGGGGGGATGAGAGGGGGAGGGGAAGGGGAAGGGCAGAAGAGTCCCTGAAGCTGAAAGTGAGAGATGGCTTCCGACTTGATGAGGTTAGGGGAGTATAGCCTAATTCCAGATGAGGAGATAAGCTTGGGAATGGTGTTGGCATTATTACTAGCTTTGAGAGAGTGGTCGAAATATGCGGAATTAGAGTATCCCAAGTCGAGCCATTTGATGCTGCTTTCTGACGGAGGAAGCTCCCTTCTTGATCCAGAACCAATGATAACTCATAAGCAACATCTTTTTCTTCCTCAACCAGAGCAGGATTGAGGAGATCAAGTTGGATTCTGGATTAAATGGAGTGGAGCTTATCTTGACAGGAGGAGACCTGAGAAGATATGTTCCCAAATGTGGAAGAATTCCAAAGCTTGAGGGTGGCTTTCCCATTCTTAAGCTTTTTGGCAAATGCCAGGAGAGGGGAGAGGGAGCGGGGGGTGGGAATGCTCCAAGCACTATGGGCTAAATGTTGAAAATAAGTAACCTTATTAGTCAAGGATTGTGTTAGGCCTTTTTTTTTTTCCCAATGTTTGAGTCTAATTTTAATTCTTTTATATAAGTTTGTAAGGGGGGCCAGCATTCTACACAAATTTAGTTAAAAAAAAAAAATCTTCATGCTTGAAGACCCCTTGTGTTAGATCAAAGAGATTGGTGTTACATCCAATTGAACCACCTTGCTGTGTGAAGCCTGGGTGTTATAAAGCTGTTGATATCCAACTGGATTTCTGATTCTTCCAGTTCTAATTGGCATTTACAAGTAAGTTCTAATCTAGAAATTCCTGCAACTAGAACCCTTTGCTTCTAGAAGATCATATGTTACACGTTTTTAAGCAATCCAGCCATTAGATTCCTTCAAGATTTTGACTAGTTGTTCCACACCCTAAAAGGATGAATTCCTCCATGATCTGACCTGCAGATCTGGTTTTATTTCTTATTTCCAATTCTGCCCTTATATCTTAATTACCATTACATGCATCTGAATATTGAATTGGTTTGCTGATTTTAGTGATCTCCTTTTACTGAGATTTATACTCTGTGATCTGTATTGATTGTTCAACATATTTTTGTTCTCTGATTTCTATTCTGGTATGTGGAATTACTGTTATATCCTTTTCCTAGTGTCATTAGGATTGATATTCTGATCTAACAAGCAGATCTTTCAGATTTTCAGCAGCTATCCTATCCTCTAAATACTTAACTCAATTTGAGTTTCAGCCCCAACTATCCATCTGATTTTGTTGAATTTGATTTCTCTCAACTATGGATTTTCTCTGTGAAAAGATTTTGTTTTGGTACTGTTTTGATTCTTTCAAATACAATATTACATTAAGTGGTAACAAAGCATGTCACAGAATAATTGACTAGGCTTTCGGATGCACCTGATCCTTTGGCTAAGTTGTTGGAGATTTTCCAACAGTGAATTGTTGAACAGAGAACTCTGAATAACAGCCAGAGGAGCGTTAATGAAAGGTTGTTAGCAATGGAGAATCGATTTACTCCACCCACACATGATACTCATATTTCACTTGAGGATGAGACAGGGAATCCGGCACATTCTACAACCAATAACCATAATCGGTGATTCATAGGAAGAGGTCCAAAAATAGTTCCTATAGTCCAGCCGAATTTTGAAGAATTTGTGTGGGGGCTTATTTTAATGATGATCGTGGTGTATGCCTTCGACACTTGATGATTTACAGAAGGTCAAGCTCGAATTGAAGAAGTACAATGGCCAACATGACCCATTGGTGATTTATGATCAGTTTTCAAGACCTTCAGAAACATGAAAGATTAAATTGGCTTGTACTAAGTTAGTTGGCTCAACACATGAGTGGTGAAGGACCTATGAGAGGGACCTTGAAGACCGTGGGAGAGCACCCACTACGTTGGAGGAGATGAAAGAAGATCTGGAGGACAAATATTTATCATGGACATTCAGAGTTCCGATGGCAAGGTCAGTTAAGTTCCCTTTGACATGATTATCATCAAAAGGCCTTCAAAGTTGAAGACAACTTGAAGCCTCCATCAATGATATTCAGTTTGCAAGTTGAAGATTGTTGGGAATCTGACACCAACAATGTTAAAGCAAAGGTTGAATTCAAATTTACTTTTCTGCAGGAAATTGAGAGAGCACCAATTGAAGAAAATCAGTCTGAAATTGAAGATAAAGATGAAGTAATCAAGTGAGCTGTGATGATAAAGAGACGATGCTTGAAGCTTCAAAGATGGTAGTCAACATGTAGAAGATTCTACTGAAGAGATCTACGTTGAAGAGATTAAAGCAGAAAAAGGTGAAACAGTGGAGGATGAGGTGGTGGTTGAGAACACTCCATAAGAAATCATCGACATTCAAGATGCTGTTCTTGAAGAGGTGGAGCTTGTGCCTCAAGTCTTAGATGAGACTGTTTACCAACGTTGAGGACTCTATGAGTACGACATTTACAGTTGATATTGATTCAGAGCACATAGAGTTCGTTATGCCACCATGGTTCTTTGGAGAGAAAGCTCCACGCCTTGAAGACTACATTCCTAACATCCACAAGTAATTGGAATTCTGTTTGGGAATGGTCGATGCTGCAATTCACATGTTTCCCCCTCGTCATTCCAAAACTTGAGGCCGAATTTTTTTTGAGCTGAGGAGAGTTGATGTAGTTACATTACCAAAAGGGGCTTGTTTGCTTAGAAATAAGTCTAGGGTTGGCTTGTATACATGTTGGGCCTTTGGTCCATGGGGTTTTCAATGTAATAGGCCACTTTACTGGGCCTGAACTATGGGTATTAAGGCTGCACACAGGATTGCCTTTATTAGGGCCTGAACTATGGTTTTATTTTAAGTTGTTTTGGGTTAGTTCAATTGAACCGGTGTTGTCAGGATTCCACATCAGACTCAAGTCATAGGCATGTTAGATCTTAAAGTTTGACCATGCTTGCATTTATTTTCCTTTATTTCAGTGTCCTAGTTACTTTAGGTTACCTTATTAGTTGAGGATGGGGTTAGGCCTTTATTTTTCAGTGTTTTGAGTCTAATTTTGAATCTTCTATATAAGTTTATGAGGGAGGCTAGCGTTGTACACGAATTTAGTAAAGAAAAGCTTCTTCATGCTTATAGACCTCTTGTATTTGATCCAATCGAACCACCTTATTGTGTGAAGCTCGGGTGTTATCTTCTATTGTTCTTGTTCTGAAGCTGCTGATGTGCTACTGGATTTCTGATTTTTCTAGTTCTAATTGCCATTAACAAGTAAGTTCTAATCTAGAAATTCCTGCAACTTGACCCCCTTGCTTCTAGAAGATGATATGTCACACTTTTGTAAGCAATCCAGCCATTAGATTCCTTCAAGATTTTGACTAGTTGCTCTACACCGTAAAAGAGGAATTTGACCATTCCACCATGATCTGACCTGCATATCTGCTTTTATTTCTGATTTCCAATTCTGCCCTTATATCTTAATTACCATTATATGCATCTGAATATTGAATCGGTTTACTGATTTTAGTGATCTGCTTTTACTGAGATTATACTCTGTGATCCATATTGAATGTTCGACATATTTTTGTTCACTGATTTCAATTTTGGTATGTGAAATTACTGTTATACCCTTTTCCTAGTGTCATTAGGATTGGCTCATATTTTCTGATCTAACGAGCAGATCTTTCAGATTTTCAGCAGCTATCCCATCCCCTAAATACTTAACTCAATTTTAGTTTCAGCCCCATCTATCCATTGTTGAATTTGATTTCTCTCAACCATGAATTCTATTTACTGTTTTGATTCTTTCAAATACATTATTACATTACAGTGGAAAATATCTGTCCTATCCCTCAAGTCTCCTTTCCACCCCTTCACTAACTGGATCCCAATTGAATGAAAATCTTAGGCTTGCACCAATTAAGAGTAGCTTTCAAATCGAGCACAAAAAAATGCTACCACACCCTTCTCCAGCCCCCCTTTTCATTCTCCTTTGCAGCATATGTAATGCCCCAAATTTTGGAACCTTAGAATAAATATATACTTTGTATGCTTGCTTAAATATTTAAAGTTAGGGTGTATTTAATGACTTAATGAGTTAGCCTAGCGGTTAGTACCTTGAATAATTAGAGGTCCTAGGTTCAATCTTGTTAGTATAGTAAATAAGGGAGTGTTATTTAATTGAAATTATTTTCTTTTACTTCTAAGATTCTTTTATTTTAATTTTAAGATTCTCTCTTATTTTTTTTAAAAACATTCTTTGTGGACCCCACCCCATTTACACAAAATATTAAGTTAGAAGAGAGAGAGAGAGAGGGGGAGAAATGGAAGAAAACCGTGGGAAGAGAGAGAGACGTGGGATATGAAAGAAAAGGGAAAAAAGAAAGAAAGAGGAAAGCGGAAAGAAAATAGAATTGTGAGAAAGAAAAGAAAAGAAAAGAAAGAAAGAAAGAAAGAAAGAAAGGAAGAAAGAGAGAACAAAATCGTGGGAAAGAAAGAAAGGGAGAGGAAGAGGGATTTTAGAGTCTACTCTTCCTTTTCAGCTTTCTTCAGGTAATGATGTTCTATTTTCTGTTGGTTTTTCTTTTGGGACCCAATAGAGGTCTCATTTATCTTAGTTTAAGTTTTGGTTATGCTGTTTTTTCTTTTTTCGGGACCCTAATTGTTCTTAGGGTTTAGGGTTTTGTGGTACGGTTACGGTTCTTGGGACCCGTTAGGTTTTTCTTGGGATTCGATATGGGACCCATTATGGGACCAAACCATGATCCAATATGGGACGCAAACCGTATCCAAATATGATATTATTTATAAAGGTCTGAGATTTAATTCATTGGGAACATATATATTATTTTTGGGACCTAATATGGGACCAAACCGTGATCCAATATGGTACCCAAACCGTGACCCAAATCTAATAATATTTATAAAGGTCTGAGATTTAATTCATTGGGAACATATATATTATTTTTGGGAGCCAAATTAAATTAATTGGTTATTTTGAGACCCAATTATTGGGACTTTGTGCTGGTTAGATATGGCAAAGATTTCTTTAGGATTCTCTGTGCTGCTTAAAAGGGGTAATTGGGAGACCTGAACTTGTATTTCCCTAATTATTTACAATCCAACCGTTAACTTTTGGGTATGCTTTGGGGGTTAGTAGAGCCTTCCTAAGGGAGGTTTCAATCCGAATTTTGAGACCATATGTCCAACGGATTGAGAGTAATTTCAGATTTACTGAAATTTGAAAGTTACACTTTGAGAATGTAGTTTTTCTAATTACTCCTTGATCACTCAGCTGATCATTCTCATCTTCGGAAGGGTGATAATACGTGTTGAGAAGAATTGTTTCCTAGAGTTTGACCTATGTCTGGGAGGGTTGACTTTTTAGTTTGACTTTTGAGGAGAAAGTGAGGTATTTGAGTTAGTTTTGAACTGGGAGATTAATGGGAGATGTAATTAATTGCAAGTAGTGTTTGACTTGAGCATTCAGAGCTCGGAGGGTGAAAGTAGGAGACTTGCAGTCTAGGAGATATAATTAATTGCAAGTAGTGCAAGTGACTGCAAGTCTCCTACTTTCACCCTCCGAGCTCTGAATGCTCAAGTCAAACACTACTTGTAATTAATTACATCTTCCAGTAATCTCCCAGTTCAAAACTAATTATAATACCTCACTTTCTCCTCAAAAGTCATACTAAAAAGTCAACCCTCCCAGACATAGGTCAAACTCTAGTAAACAATTCCCCTCAACACGTATTATCACCCTTCCGAAGATGAGAATGAGCAGCTGAGTGATCAAGGAGTAATTAGAAAAACTACAATATCAAAGTGTAACTTTCAGATTTCAGTAAATCTGAAATTACTCTCAATCCGTTGGACATATGGTCTCAAAATTCGGATTGAAACCTCCCCTAGGAAGGCTCTACGAACCCCCAAAGTATGCCCAAAAGTTAACGGTTGGATTGTAAATAATTAGGGAAATACAAGTTCAGGTCTCTCAATTACCCCTCTTAAGCAGCCCAGAGAATCCTAAAGAAATCTTTGCCATATCTAACCAGCACAAGGTCCCAATAATTGACTCTCAAAATAACTGATTAATTTAATTTGGGTCCCAAAAATAGTATTTATGTTCCCAATGAATTAAATCTCAGAACTTTATAAATAATATCAAATTTGGGTCACGGTTTGGGTCCTATATTGGATCACGGTTTGGTCCCATATTGGGTCCCAAAAATAATATATATGTTCCCAATGAATTAAATCTCAGACCTTTATAAATAATATCAGATTTGGATCACGGTTTGCATCCCATATTGGATCATGGTTTGGTCCCATATCGAATCCCAAGAAAAACCCTAATGGATCTCAAGAGCTGTAACCGTACCACAAAGCCCTAAACCCTAAGAACAATTAGGGTCCCAAAAAAAGAAAAAGCAGCATAACCAAATTTAAACTAAGATAAATAAGACCTCTATTGGGTCCCAAAAGAAAAACCGGCAAAAAAGAGAACATCATTACCTGAAGAAGGCTGAAAAACGGAAGAGTAGACTCCAAAATCCCTCTTCCTCTCACTTTCTTTCTTTCTTTCTTTCCCACGATTCTGTTCTCTCTTTTTTCCTTTCTTTCCCATGATTTTGTTCTCTCTCTTTCTTTCTTTTCTTTCGCACGATTCTGTTTTCTTTCCTCTTTTCTCTTTCTTTTTTTTCCTTTTCTTTCATATCCCACGTCTCTCTCTCTTCCCACGATTTTCTTCCATTTCTCCCCTCTCTCTCTCTTCTAAGTTAATATTTTGTGTAAATGGGGTGGGGTCCACAAAGAATGTTTTTAAAAAAAATAAGAGAATCTTAAAAATAAAATAAAAGAATCTTAGAAGTAAAAGAAAAGAATTTCAATTAAATAAAACTCCCTTATTTACTATACTAACAAGATTTGAACCTAGGACCTCTAATTAGTCAAGGTACTAACCGCTAGGCTAACTTTTTAAGTCATTAAATACACCCTAACTTTAAATATTTAAGCAAGCATACAGAGTATATATATATATATATTCTAAGGTTTCAAAATTTGGGGCATTACATCCTCCCCCACTAAAAAGAAAATTTTGTCCTTGAAATTCACATACCTTAGTTGTCAAAAAGATGCAGATAATTAGTTCTTATTTCATCCTCATGCTCCCAAGTTGCTTCTTGTATCGAATGGTTTCCCCATTTTACCTTCACCAATGGTATAGCCCTGTTTCGCAACACTTGCTCCTTGTGGTCCACCATCCGATCTGGTGCCTCCTCGTATGTCAAATCCTTCTTTAGTTGGAGTGCCTCATAACTTAAAGCATGCGAAGAATCTGATACGTACTTCTTCAACATGGATACATGAAATACGTCGTGCACCCCAGATAAGGCAGGTGGTAGCGCAAGTTGGTATGCCACCGGCCCGATCCTCTTAAGAATCTCAAATGGTCCAATGTACCTAGGGCTCAACTTACCCTTCTTCCCGAACCTCATTACTCCCTTTGTAGGGGCAGTCTTCAGAAACACCATGTCATGTACCTCCAGATCAGAACTCTTTTATTGTCAGCGTAGCTCTTCTGCCTACTTTGTGCTGCAAAGATGCATCTTCGAATCAAATCTATCTTCTCACAAGTCCTCTGAAGTATTTCAGGACCAAGTATCTTCCGCTCTCCCACCTCATCCCAATGGGCAGGAGATCTGCACTTGTGTCCATAAAGGGCCTCATATGGTGCCATTCCTATAGAAGTCTGATAACTGTTGTTATAAGAGAATTCAACAAGTGGTAAATGATCTTCCCACTACCCTTGAGATCTAGTACACAAGCCCTCAACATATCCTCCAAGATCTGTATAGTTCGTTCAGGCTGTCTGTCTGTTTGTGGGTGAAAGGCTGTACTAAAGTCCACTCTGGTACCCATGGCATTCTATAAGCTACGCCAAAAATGTGAACTGAACCTCGGGTCCCGATCAGACACAATGGACACTGGTACCCCATGCAATCGGATAATTTCATCAATATACAACTGAGCCATTTGTTTAAAGGAGTAGGTCATCCTTACAGCGAGGAAATGTGCTGCTTTCGTCAACCGATCAACAATCACCCAAATCGCATCACATCCCCTCTTCATCCTTGGCAACGCCATGACAAAGTCCATACCAATGTGTTCCCACTTCCACTCAGGTACTGGAAGTGGTTGTCATAGTCCCGACGACCTCTGGTGTTCGGTCTGCACTTGCTGGCATGTTAGGCAATGTTCTACAAAATTAGCAATCTCCCTCTTCATGTTGTTCCACCAATACACACCCTTCACGTCCTGATACATCTTCGTGCTACTTAGATGTACAGAATAAGGGGTACTGTGCGCTTCTTCCATAATTTCCCATTTTAGGATAGCATCATCAGGCATACAAAGCCTTGTACCATACCTTAAGGTCCCATCATCCGATAGAATGAAACCGGGTTGTTTACCCTCCTTGACCTCTTGATTTTCATCAATTTAGGATCCTCATCCGGAGCGGATTTGATCATATCAATTAGTGATGGTTGTATAGTGAGATGATAGTGAGATGCGCCAATCTCCCTGAAACCTGATTCACCCTCACTTCTATGTTCATCTTCCTTAAGTCCTCGAGTATATGCCATTGTGTAGTTATGAGGGCTGCAGAGTATCCTTGTGATTTTCTGCTTAAAGCATCTGCCACAACGTTAGCTTTACTTGGGTGGTAATTGATGGCAACATCATAGTGTTTGATCAACTCGAGCCATCGCCTCTACCTCATGTTCAACTCCTTCTGGGTGAAGATATACTTTAAGCTTTTATGATCGGTGTATATCTCGCATTTCTCTCCATACAGGTAATGCCTTCAAATTTTCAATGCAAATACTACAATTGCTAATTCTAGGTCATGTGTCGGATAATTCTGCTCATAAGGCTTCAGCTGTCGCGATACATAAACCACTACCTTGCCATATTGCATTAAAACACAGCCAAGCCCTTGCCGAGATGCATCACTATATATCATTAATCCACTAGTATTGGAGGGGATTGTTAACACTGGGACAGTTGTTAACCTTCGCTTTAACTCTTCAAAATTCGCTTCACATTCATCGGTCCACTCAAATCGAGCATTTTTCCTCGTTAGTTTTGTCAATGGTGCAACAATCCGAGAGAAACCCTCCACAAACCTCCTATAGTAGCTAGCCAAACCCAAAAATACTCATGATTTCAGTCACATTAGTGGGTCTAGCCCAATTACTGACAGCTTCAACCTTGCTAGGGTCCACCGATATGCCATTGGCCGATATTGGATGGCTCAAGAAGATAACCTTGTCTAACCAGAACTCACACTTCTTGAGCTTTGCATACAACTTTTCTTCCCTTAGAATCTGCATCATAATTTTTAGATGCTTCTCATGCTCCTCCATACTTTTTGAGTAGACCAGTATGTCATCGATGAAGACAACCACAGACTGGTCCAAGTACTTGTGGAAAACCCAATTCATTAAATCCATAAAGACAACAGGTGCATTAGTTAACCCAAAAGGCATAACTACAAACTCATAATGACCATATCTCGTCCGAAAAGCTGTCTTGGGAACATCTTCTTTCCCGACCTTTAGTTGATGATATCCCTTCCGAAGATGAGAATGATCAGCTGAGTGATCAAGGAGTAATTAGAAAAACTATAATCTCATAGTGTAACTTTCAGATTTCAGTAAATCTGAAATTACTCTCAATCCGGTGGACATATGGTCTCAAAATTCGGATTGAAACCTCCTCTAGGAAGGCTCTACTAACCTCCAAAGTATGCCCAAAATTTAACGGTTGGATTGTAAATAATTAGGGAAATACAAGTTCAGTTCTCCTAATTACCTCTCTTAAGCAGCCTAGAGAATCCTAAAGAAATATTTGCCATATCTAACCAGCACAAAGTCCCAATAATTGGGTCTCAAAATAACCGATTAATTTAATTTGGGTCCCAAAAATAATATATGTTCCCAATGAATTAAATCTCAGACATTATAAATAATATCAAATTTGGGTCACGGTTTGGGTCCCATATTGGATCACGGTTTGGTCCTATATTAGGTCCCAAAAATAATATATATGTTCCCAATGAATTAAATCTCAGACCATTATAAATAATATCAGATTTGGATCACGGTTTGCGTCCCATATTGGATCATGGTTTGGTCCCATATCGAATCCCAAGACAAACCCTAATGGGTCCCAAGAACCGTAACCATAACGCAATACCCTAAACCCTAAGAACAATTAGGGACCCAAAAAAAGGAAAAACAGCATAACCAAAACTTAAACTAAGATAGGACCTCTATTGGGTCCCAAAAGAAAAACCAGCAGAAAAGAGAACATCATTACCTGAAGAAGGCTGAAAAACGGAAGAGTAGACTTCAAAATCCCTCTTCCTCTCCCTTTCTTTCTTTCTTTCCCACGATTTTGTTCTCTCTTTCTTTCTTTCTTTCTTTTCTTCTCACGATTCTGTTTTCTTTCCTCTTTCCTCTTTCTTTTTTTTTTTTCCTTTTCTTTCATATCCCACATCTCTCTCTTCCCACGGTTTTCTTCCATTTCTCCCCTCTCTCTCTCTTCTAACTTAATGTTTTGTGTAAATGGAGTGGGGTCCACAAAGAATGTTAAAAAAAAAAAAAAGAGAGAATCTGAAAAATAAAATAAAAGAATCTTAGAAGTAAAAGAAAAGAATTTCAATTGAATAAAACTCCCTTATTTACTATACTAACAAGATTTGAACCTAGGACCTCTAATTAGTCAAGGTACTAACCGCTAGGCTAACTCATTAAGTCATTAAATACACCCTTACTTTAAATATTTAAGCAAGCATACAGAGTATATATATATATATATATATATTCTAAGGTTCCAAAATTTGGGGCATTACAGCAAATAAGCACGCTCTTCCATCGAAGTTGTAAAATGTATGAGCGTATCTTTCTCGTTGCAACCTACAAGTGGGCCAACTTTTCACCCCTTTGATGGTTTGCATAGTGCTTCCACCACAAAGGAAAAAAAATATGCTTAAGGAATTCATGCTCTAATCCAACTAATCGAATTACCCTCACTTGTCGCCCTCCTCCCCCCAAAAAAAGTTACCCTCGAAATGCTATTTGTTCACCCATTTCATCAAGAAATTCCAATCCACAAGTTCATAACTATCTGATTTGGAGATAAGCTCTCAAACTCAAGCTAAGATATGAAGGTGGAAAACAACATCCAAGGTCTGCTGCTAAATCCCAAATATTTAAAAAATACCTGCAACTATAAACCTCTCATGTTTTCACAAAATAAAACCGCAAATTGCTTCAAACAAAGAATGCTACTCACATGACAGAACTGCTCATGATTTCTTAAGAAATCTCACCCCAAAACGTAAAATTAGATTTTTCAATGATAACGATCGTATCAATGTCATATATATCAAAATTAACTTAGCATTGGAAACATACCTCTGTACACTACCCCTAGAAGAAGGAAGCATCAATTGATTTGCTACAAATGGATGGTATTCCCTTATCTTTCGTTGGTCTGAAGTTCCTGAGCTGAAATGAAACCCTGAACCATGTCCAGACAATGGATGCCTGGTCATGTTGTAAGTGAAAAAAATAATTTATTTTGTAGGTTCCTTGTGTATTTCTTTTTCTCTATTCATGAGAGTTCTTCTAATAGAAGAAAAAACCATTTACTTAATGGTGCATGACCACAAATCTAAAAACTATCACTGACAGCTAGTCTCCTAATGGTTCCAAAAAATTACAACTTCCGTGATTAATTTTTATTTTCCTCCGATTGGAATTTCAAATTTTTTAAAAAATGTCATGGCTTTTTGGTAGAATGTTAGATTAGGTCAATAGCATTAATTGGATACCTTGTATGTATGATGAAGAGTCAGGTAATGTCTTTACTAATCTGCTTATTGAGGGATCTAGCTTACCATTGTGGAAAGGAAAGATTGGAAATAATATTCATTTTTCATGGTAGGGAGATGCACTCGTAAGTGAAGCATTTTGTGTGTTCTTAGAGTCCAGGCTCTGCATACATTGATTTGCTGCATTTTTTGAGGGGCTTAATGAAGGGATCCTAGAAGCTGGTTATCATGTCATGAATTTCCTTACCTTCCTATAGGTTTAGTTGTTATGCAGGTTCATGCTCGATGATTGTATCTCTTCTTGCTGTTATGTATTTCCCCTCTGAGATATGTCACACTAATTTTTCTGGTACAGGTAAGAAGGGTTGGTATAGTAAAGCCTCTCTCTCTCTCTCTCTCTCTCTCTCTCCAGTTAGAGCATTTTAATTCCTCTAAACAGATTTTCTCAGTGATATTGATACCACCAGTGGTTTTAACCATTTGTGTGGTTGTTTGGGTTGTTCATAGCAAATGACTCCCACTAATTGTCTCTCCATTTGACTTTTTGAGAACTCATCTTTTTTTCTTTTTGTCCTTGATTAGCTTCTGAAATGATCCAAATCTTTGATTTCCTAGTGTTCATATATTTACTGTTAACAAGCACGTTGTAGTTACTTCCTACTTCCTAGCCATCTACAATGTAGCCAAATCTGGTGGATGACTTGGTGGTCCTTTCTACTTTACAGCCTACGACTGAATTATGGATGGTGTTGCAGGCACCTTTTGAACTCACTGGGCAAAAGGGAAGAAAGGATTCCCATTCTGAAATCCTGTGTGCCCATCAAGTTTTATTATCCGTGACAAGCCACAATTTTAAAGATCTTAGGTCTGCCTTTGTATTGGGACTTCAGAGAGAAGGTTAAAGATTACCCAAGAATTGCATTTTTTGGTATGTGAAGCTATTTCTTTTAACTTGCATGGTTCTTGTTAGTACAACATGGCCATGCTACTCGAAGGACAGAGGAGGGGTTGGAATGTGGTGCTTTTTTCTCATAGCTATGCAGTTGTTTCTGAGGATGGTAGGATCCTTAGAACTAGTCTGTATGAGTAAATTTGCTAAAGATGATGTTGGTTGAACATGCTAAGGGGCATTGATGAAATGAAAGATCCAGGGAAAACCCTAATCTTCGTTCTTGTTGATGTTATTGCTAAACATGACGGATCTCATCTGCTACAAGGTTTGAGTACCCCAATTTGAATTTGGAGTGGGATGGCTGACTTTTTTTTGTGCAAAAGCAATTTCATGGCTTTCAGACATTTCTGCCAGGCAACTTCCTGTATCCCAACACCTTCATATTGGGAATTTTACCTACAGTAAACCTCTATTGTAAAACTGTAAAAAATTGTGGGATTGAAATGTGAGAATTGTGTGCTAACAGGTTGTCTGTTTGACTGAATTATTTGACATGTGGGAGAGGATTTTTCCTTCTGAAAGCTGAAGATCTTGTATTAACATTTCTGATATTGAACCCTGTTACTCCCAGACATGATCACAATCATCTGCTGCTACTTTGTTATGTGGGTTGATGCTTCAAAGGAAATCTATGCTTTGCATATTTAATGGAACAAACATTGATTGTAAAGTATGACAGATTGAAATCTTTCGTCACTAGATGGAAGGGTGTGTAACCTGTGGTGGTTTTGTAAGTGTTGGGGAACGTCCACTAGGTGGAGGGAAATTTGCAAGCCCAACCTTTCCCCATATGTTCCTAGCTAACCTTCTTTAGTATTCGAACAAGCCCCGTATTCATTGACTCTGCCAACAAATTGAATCTCATCTTTCTTTAATTCCAAATAGAGTTGATAAATAGAAGGAGAAGGTGTCTTCTAAGGTGAAATACAAGGTGTTATGCCATTGAAGATGATAATAAATTTGTCATGGTGGAAGGAAGAATAAATATTCCCATTCACATTTCAAAGTAACTTCACCCACTGCAATGATCGAATTTTTATAACTAAGAAGATGGAGGGAAACATCATCTATATTTGCAGTGCCTTGTTACTATCCAGGTCAGGAAATATGATTGCAATTTTTCTGCTGAAAAGGGCTGTTTTATCAGCTAATTTTGGAGTCTTGTCACTGGACTTGAGAAGTAGAAAAATTTCCAAACTGGATGTGAGGATGGTTCTTTATTGTCAAGTCGTCCTCTATTGGATGATTTCATGAAGTTCACTTGCCTAAGAAGCCACAATCTGATGACCAAGGTTTCCACATCTGATCCATTCTAGGGTTTTAAGAATATCTCCGTAGTTGTATATATTCTGTGTTCAAATCTCAAACAATTCCTCATGGTTGATTCTTGTAAGAAGACAGTCATCTTTTGATTATGCATTGTGCAACCTCTTTTGTTTAAGTGGGAGAATTTCCTGAAATTGTAAAATCTGGGTGTGATTATAGAAGGCGGAAACTCCAAGCTCTGTACAAGGATGGCCGAAAGAAATCTGGGTATGATGTGTTGGAACTGTGAGAAAGCTTATCTTCTTGAGGGCAAAAATTGCATCTAGGGCTTACAATGTTCTTATCGACATACGCCCCAATAAAAGCTTTTGACTGTCTTGGTAATTATATCTTAATTCTGATCTTTACATGATAACAGGTATTTTTTGGCATATCAACAAATCGAGTCTTCTGCAGCGAGTTATTTTAGGGGTAGGCTAAATGATTACCATCAGTTTAGACCAGTGGTTCAAGTACAAAGTTCCAGAGTTGAAGATATATTTGTGCATTGTTTGATCATTTAACAAGGCATTAGTGATATGGTTAATGCTTTTGGTATTCATCTTTCCCATTTTTCAATCCTGTGGAAACAGCAAAGCATTGCCCTTGCTTTATGCTTCTTTTTCTTTCTGAAGATAGATCATGGTAGGGCATCTGTCCTTAAATCTCCAGTCTTTCATCCATTTTTCGTTAAACTGATTTCAATTGTTAGGGTTAATATCACTAACTTTTTTCTCAGGTTAAGGTACTTTCATGCAGTATATAGACAAATAATTACTATCTTGGTCCAATACTTCAAGAGAGAAAGGTTGAGGTACTTTTTATGTGTGGTGTAGGTTTAGTTTACAGTCTCTTCATTTGAGTTGTAGGCTGTAAAGCAATTGAAGTTACGGTGGGTTACCTTTATTCATTTCTGTCAATGTACATCATAAATGCTTCAGCCATTTCTAGCCTATTCCTATTGATGGCCCTCAAGAGTTCAAAGAAAATCTAAAAAGAATATTAAAGAACTTAATGTTGATAAAAAGCATGTATTTCTTTTGACTGCCCAGACTAGAAAACACAGTTCTGCCAACTTCTTTTCTTGATGGCAAGATTTTAACGTGGATTATGGACCTTTATACAGCTGTGCTTTCTGTGGATTTTTGTAGTGGTTTAACTGCTTTTATATCTTGACTAAAATTTTCCATTTTACTTTTGGATATGTATCTCTTTATAATGCATATGTATTTTCTTTTGTACTTTTGATTGAAAAATATACTCTGTTATTGGGTTTCTAGGTATGACTGTAAAATAAAAGTTCTTAGTTCACCTCTGGTAAGAAATATAAATATATATATATATGACTATAGTGCACCGTATCGATATGATACGTACCAATACAGTGTGCTACAATCATGTAATGGCCAAGATGGGTCATTTTTAAGGAAAAAAAAAAAAAACGATTTTTTGAGGGGGTTTTTGTTCCAAAGTTGCTGCCAGCCATTTTTCTCTCTAACTAAAGTGGAAATCAAGGTTGGGAACAAAGATTTTACATTTATGGGCTAACTACAAACCTTGGATTCTTAGTGTGATACTCTCAATTTAGTGTTTATGCATAATACATGTTATATATAGATTTTTTAAACTATTTTTTTATGCAAAAGTGTATGAAAAAGTGTTTCCTATCCGTTTATTTGCATATCTTTAGCGTATCTCTAATACGATATCATACCCTCTGATACATATCTTAATTTTGGCCGACCGATACAGCAACCGATACCGATACCGATACTTTAATCCTTGGGTATGATATATTTACATAGTATGAGTAAAGATATAGTAAGGATAGTTTGTTAAGGTCATCAAATTAGTACCCTTGTAATTGAACAAAGGTTTTCTTTCACCTACATTTTAAATAATGGCCAGAATTTTTCCTTGACCTAAATTCTGATGGGTGTGTTTGTTTAAAGCTTATGCTACTTTGAATGCAGATCTGCAGTATTTGGTGAAGTCTCAGTATGATGATTGTTATAATATGCAATGAATTGATTTTTGAGATATTATTTTTTGCTTCGTACGGATAAAAGGTTGTCAAGTTTGTGATCATTTGACTTTCTGCTTCAATCACGGGTCCATGGTATGGCTTTGTATTGGGTAACATTGTGTGCAATCCACCCCCTTCTAATGGGTACCCGGATGCTCAAGCTTAATGCAGAAGTTGCGTGGTGGAAAGTATCGTTTGAATATCTTATTTGATTAAGTTTTAGTTAGTAATCTCTGCTTTGATCTGGAGGCAATATCTGAGTCTGTTTAAATGGATTAATGCTCATACTCAAGACAACTGCAATAATTTTGGGGACTTAGTCTGAAGATGGGTTTTTTGAATGGCAATAACAGCATCACACAATTGAAAGTTGTTCTTGGAGGAGTAAAACTGAAACAAGCAATTGAGAACAAAACCACGAGTATTTAAGCTGTTGTACTTGGAGGAGTAAAAGAAAAATTCAGTAGAGAACAAAACCTCTAGAGGATTAATTTGAGTACCTGTAGGGATGAGGTCATAGGAGCTTGCTCTGATTATCATCCTTCTATTAGAAGACATTGTTCTCTGGATCAATAGAAGGGTCATCATTAAAGTAAGGTAGTGTAGCTTGATCACCATAAGCATTTGAGTCCTTTTGTGATTTGTAATTTTTTCCTTGTATTCCTCCTCCTTCCAGTTCTATAATGCCACTACTGCTGTTCAAAAATCCCATACATCCATGAGAATAATTGGAGGTAGAGGTACAATAACTTGAATCTGAGGTGCAATTGCACATGATTGAGATGTTCTTTAAGTTAAATGTCTGAAACTGTACAGGGAAGCAATCTGAAATATTTGTATGTTTTGTTAGGCAAGTTACTGCAAAAGTTTCCTGAAAATACAAATAGGCCTTCTGGGAATTTGCATATGGCTGAAAAATGCTGAATTCATTGGTGCTTTGTACTGTGGTCGTGAGATAGTTTTGGATAGAATTACCAAAGGAGGAATAGGAAGTTGAAGAAAGAGAAAGAGAAGAAGCTTTTCTATGGAAGTTTGCATACAGGCTCTAGATCTATCAAATTATTGCTCCAGGAGGGGGGAACTGATGATGTTCTGTTGTGTGGAAATTTGAGATGTATAACTTGTATCATAGTCTTCCTTGATGTTCATTGTTATGAAGTCTTAATTACTTCCTACTGTAGTATACTTGAGTTGAATTGTTTTCAACTCCATTCTTTAGGTGCAACAAAGATAAATCCATTTGTGGCTAATACAATGAAAATCTTGGATAAAATTTCTAATTTCTTGCCTTATTTCTTGTGTATATGATTTAGCACATTCTGTAGAAGTTGACTTGGACTTTTTTGGATGCTTTTCCTTTTTATGCAGGTGGATCTTTTTTTTCTCTTCTTACTACAGAACCCAAGTCATCTTTGACTTTGTGGTGACATTGCATGGGGCATAGACACTTGTTTGGCACATCTCAAAATTATGTGGGGGACCAGAATCAGAACCAGAATCATATTCCTGCTGAGCAGCACTATGTGCATTTGGGTACTGCAGCTGTATACATTTGTATTCATTCATTTAGATAGGCTTCATGTAGGTAATCTTTGAAAGGTTAAACCTATAACCAACAGATGATGATTACATCTAAAGATCGTATTTAAGTCATTTGCACACATGCATGGATCTTTGAAAGGTTAAACCTATAACCAGCAGATGATGATTACATCTAAAGATCGTATTTAAGTCATTTGCACACATGCATGGCACTTGGGATCTCCTGTGATACTTTTGTGGGTTCCACCTAGGAGGTCTGGGTCGGCAATGTATGATGTGGTAGTCCATTAATAATTGATGATTACTACCAGTCTATAGATTAACCCTTTCAATAATATTCACTATTAATTATCAAGTTTGTGTTGCAGGCAGGGCTGGTCCTCCAGAAAATGGTTCTGTTGTTTTTCCCATTGAAAGTATTTCAACGAGTGGATTAACCTTTAGCTCCCAGTGGAATTCAGCAATGAGGTCAAATGAGTATCCTTCCCCAAGTGTTGGCATGGAGGTACCACATTATCGACCAGCTGCTGGAGGCTCTTCTTGTGATCCCTTTCTGCAGCCATCAGCTGGTGGGAACTTCTGTCCAGCCTCGCAGAATTATGCTCACCACACATCTTCTTCGAGCTATTACAGAAACACAATTCATGGTGTTGAGGGTAGTGTGGTTAGTTCTGTTGGAAGTTCAAGAAGGTCATGTAAAAGAAAAATCCCAGCAACTTCTGTAGTCTGTGAGAGAGGCAGTACCAGCAGATACTATGGTGCTGGAAGTTCCTCTGATCTCTCTCTCTCTTCCAATGTGCAGCAGGAGAAGCCTAATTTACATTCCCAACATTGGGCTTGGGATCCCATTGGCATGAACCCCAGTTATAGGGGCAGTAGTTTGTCGATTGGGAATGAAGGTTCACAAAGGAATGTGAGAAGCCGATCTACCCTTGATTTGGAAGCAAATCTACCTAGGGTCCATTTGTCAAGCAATGTTTCTCGCCATCCCCATTCTTCTGGCCGTCCAGTTGATCATGCTGGCATGGTGGATCTGGCTGGTCATGGTGGTAATGCAATCACTTGGGAGTGGAGTAATAATCGCATCCCTCCCACTTCTCAAGGAAGAATTCTGGCTTCAGGTTTGTAGATGTATACATCGTTTCATGTATCGAAATGTGTTGGCCATATCAGTCCAATACGTATCGAGATTAGCCATGTTGATATGATGTTGAATCAATACATCAAAATATTTATGTTCAGAACCAATATGGGGCGAGTTGGTATTAATACAAGCCGATACAATACCGATGCAGATCAATAAAATGCTGATACTGGCCGATACACTTGATACAAGACTGCCAAAAGCAAAAAATCCTAGTTTTTGAAAGAAAATTTATTCCTATTCTGATTTTTTGGCCAAAACCTTAGTGGATCTCATATAGACTAAAAAACGATCTAGGAGTGATTAAACAAACAAAATCAATCCGCTGCTTTGATGTTTGATTCCACTTTGATGAGCTTTGATGCAAAGTAAAAAATTTTACTTTGCATCAAAGCTCATCAAAGTGGAATCAAACATCAAAGCCGCAGGTTGATTTTGTTGCCTGAGTCTTGGTTTTTCTTGCTTGTTTTTGCCAAGTATTGCATCTAAACTGGTAAACTGATGAAGATTTGGATCATCTTGAATGATTTGTGATGTATAATGGTTATGTTTGCTGGTAAGTGATTATTATTAATAGTTACATACTACTTCAAGTTTGTTTGACATATTACTAGTAATAATAATACGTTTTACTTACATATTGCTTTTTTGGTTTGGACCTTTAATGGTTACTTTAGGCTAAAACATTTTGAAATCTTTTTGCTTAATTGCTTCAGATTACTTATTAGTAAGTTGATATTGCACTTGCCAAGGAGGATTTGAATCACGTATATGCTGTGAAGACAGAGATAACCTGACATTGGTTGAATATGATTATTTATGGGTTATTTGTGGTGCATAATGATGAAAAACACTTTTGTTGCATGTGCATAAGCATATCCTTGCATATCTAGTACATCCAATACATCTGTGAGACATCTCTTACCAGGTCTTTCCGATACGCTACCCGATCCTGATACTTGACACACACACACACAAACACACACATATATATGTTTATAATATCCTTATTGCAACAGCTTTTCCATGGTTACTAAGAAAATTCTCTGTGGAAATTGCAGATACCAGTGGCCCGACTCACGAGACCAACCAGTTTCTAGGAGTCTCCACTACTAATGATTCCTTAGAGCTTGGCGGGTTCCAGAATGGTTTCATTTCCAGCCGAAATCCTGCTGTCCCTCCACACAATCTTCATGGCAACCCAACTCAAGCTGTGGGGGGTGGTCATAGTAGCTACTATCAAAGATCATCTACGTCTGCTCACAGGCCCTCTTTAGGCTACCCACGCTTGGGCCATAATTCAACTTCTTCAGAAGATGGTTTGCAGTTGGCATCCGAAGCTTATCCTGCCAGACATTCAAGATCATTGTCTACTGTAGGGTGGCATAACAATGACAGGATTGGAAGGCCAAGAATATCTTATGAGAGATTCCGCTTACTTTCTGATGAGGCAGATGCCCGTGAAAGATTGGTGTCTGAGGTTTGTAGTTTCTTTTTACTAAGTATTCTATCTTTTTGTGCTTCATTGGTGTCTGAGGTATGTTGACCTTGCACATATGCATGGAGATCTAGATTGAACCATTTGGCACTTTGTATTTGATGGACTTCCGTTGTGGTCCACACAATTGTTACTGGTTTTTCTTTCCACATGTAAGTAAGCCCTTTACTGGGATTTCCCAATAAAAATCGAGATTGAAGAATGTCCAACTAGAGATTGTTTGTCAATTCCTTCTCCAGGTGACGGTCTGGGTTTCTTTTAAGAAAATTACTATATTCATGAGAAACCAAAGTGACCAAAGTGATGATAGCAATTTGCATGCCACATCATCAATAAGCAAAATTCAGTAATATGTTAAAAAAAATACTATGATTTCCTGTAGCTTGCGTTTTGTCTGCCTGACTGTTTCAAGCCCTTTATATAGGCCACATAATGATTCTTAAATCTACATATTCTTAATAAATTGACAAAGAGGAGAATTTTATCTTCTTGGCAGGGTCTAATGATAGTGGAGCGCTCAGCCTGGTATGGTTCCAGGAATTTGCTTGATCAGCATAGGGAGATGAGGCTAGACATAGACAACATGAGTTATGAGGTGATTATAATTCTTCTGCTTCTTTTCTTTTAGCCGACTTGGTATTTGCTAGCTCTTACTGGTTATCAATTGTTGGTTTGGAGCAGGAACTTCTTGATTTGGGGGAAAGAATTGGGAGTGTTAGCACAGGATTATCGGAAGATATGATTTCAAACAGTTTGACTGAAACGATATATTGTTCTTCAGATCACAACCAGGAGGAAGTAACTTGTGTGATCTGCCTGGTAAGCTTCCGAGTAGTTCAGATACTTTAAATCCTTAACTGGAAAATATTTGATTCTGTTGGGTTTTCTAACAACATAGCGGAAAATAACTGACATTTGACAGGAAGAGTACAAGGACAGGGAGCAAGTTGGGACACTGAAGAATTGCAGGCATGGTTATCATGTGAATTGTATACAGAAATGGTTGTCGATGAAGAATGTCTGCCCAATCTGCAAGGCACCTGCTATAGCAGCAGATGATTTACAAGAGAAATAGCTCCTTTGCTGATGCATGAGCTTTGCTATGTCCATCTTGTAAATATATTTGGATTGAGTCCCTCTCCTAAAGGCAGGAGACAGACTAGGTTACATTGTTTATATGGACTAAGGAAATGTTCAATTACATTATCAATTATTGACTAGAAATTCTGTTTATGATTTTGTTCTTTTTGTGTGGTGGATGTGTGTTCCTTTGCAGATTTGTGGTTGGAACAACTTTCTTTTAATTACGTGGAAGTTTCAACTACTTTGATAGATAATTATAAATATTATACTCGAACCGTACAAAAATGGTGATAATGAGATCTGAGTTTTCTAATCGTTTGATGATGAGATGGTGTAAGCAATGACTTAATTAACTAATGAGGACAGATGGGGTGGGTAGTCCAATGAAGTAAGCAAACGTAAAAGGAAAAACCCAATAAACTGGAATGGATGGTTCCTGCTTGTACTTTTAAGTTTCAATTTAAAACAACCCATTATAAAAGAGAGATTTAAGAGCTTTGAAAATCCAAGACTCTGGATGAGTACGAGTTTGTGTTTAAAAGAGATTATGAACTCTTGCATGGGACGGTGTATGGTTAAATTTAAGTCTAAAATTTAGAAGGATTACAGATCATTGCCTGTTCACGTGGTCCTTGCACCAACGTGAGGCCAATGAGAGCATGCACAGAGGCATCAACAAAAATGAGATTTTTTGTCACATGGGTGGGATGGTATTTTATTGCATCCCTGTTTGGGCGTAGGTGCCACACGATCAAGTTGCTTTCTTTTGCCCGGTCTGAAAGATCAGTTTAGGCAGCTGGTTGAGAGGGAGGGGGAGAGGGAGAGGTTCTCTAGCTTTTCTCCACTCTAGTCTATTCTATATTCCATCTTCATTTCAGATGTCAAAAGCTGCATCATAGTTAAGAACAAGGATGGCTGGAAAATGTGAACTTATGTTTGTCACATATATGGGGGAAAAGGCACGTTAGGGTGTCAAAAAAGCCTAGCCAACCCAAGCCCGCCTTGAGCCTGGACAGGGGCTGGGCTAAGCATTCATTATTCATCCCACCAGGTGGGCCTGGGTTTGAATTTCAGGCCCGATGCCAGGCTTGGCTGAGGTCGGCCCAGCCGACCCTATACACATCATAAATATATTTTATTACTATATAAAATAAATGGGAGGGGGATAGGCATGCTAGCGTAGTACCTAGGAATTAGGAATGCTAACGGGGTATTAGCCGTAGGATTTGATCAACTTGAATTAAACTGTTGGATGGAAAGAAGATATACAAACTTTCAATCCATTATTGTTACACCTACCTCTCTCTCTCTCTCAACTTGAATTAAACCGTTGGATAGAAAGAAGATATACAAATTTTAATCCATTATTGTTACACCTCTCTCTCTCTCTCTCTCTCTCTCTCTCTCTCTCTCTCTCTCTCTCGTTGAGTCGGAAAAGCCATTTGGAAAGCAAACTCCGGTGGAATGTTGAAGCCGACAGAATTTTTCTTTCCTTTTTATTCAATAAAAGCACTTTAAACCCTAGAAATCAAGTCTCCTGTAATGTGATGATCACGGAATCAACCACTTTCTCTTCGGTTTTCTTGATCTCCGGGTTTATGGTTTCAGCTTTAACCACGACGGAACGCCTCTGTTTCTGATTCTGTCTCATCGAGGAAGAAGAGAGTGTTTCCAAATCCAATTGGTCCACTGCGATGCTGAGGCTTATTCATGGAGGATGAACCATAGGAGAAACTAGCCCCCACCATATTTATCATCGACACCATTGTTTGCCCAAACCTTTTTTCTGGAATTGAAATAGTCTGTCACTCAATCTTACCCAGTGAGGCGATGAACTTTTCCTCTGTTGATCTTGTAAGGCCAAAACTAAGATAGAACTGAACTCACTTGAGAGGAGAAGGGTAATTGGAGATTTAGGTTTTCTTGCTCCTTCCTAGGAGAGAGAGAGAGAGAGAGAGAGAGAGAGAGTTCAAAAGAGTTTCTGTCTGGTTGCTCTGTGAGTCTACAATGTCGGGTTGCAAGGACGAAGACCCTTGCATCCATCGCATCAGAAAAAGAAGAAGCGTCGTTCCCAATTTCCCTAAACCAGTTTTCATACATCTCTTATGTTTGTTGGAAAACTGTAGAATTTTAATTTTCTATTTTTCTTCTTCTAAGGTTCCTGCTCTGGTTTAGATGTAGACGGAGACGTAGATGAACGCCGGTTTCAGGTGCGATGACGATGTCTTTGGAGGAAACACCGATGACGGAGATGGAGACTGTAACAGTGACGGAAATGGTGAGGGAGAAGAAGAGTGATGGTAGAGCGTCGGGGCTGGGTAGGTTAGGTAAGACAATAAGTATCCAATGGTATAGATTTGACCTTTCTAATCTAACGGTCAAGGCTTGCTAGTATACCTGATACCTGGGTATCCTGCTAGCATGCCTGTCCTTTTTCCAAGATGAACATATCATATTATTATAGGGAGAGGGATAGGTATGCTAGTGAGTTACCTTGGAATCATACGTGCTAACGAATTTTAACCGTAGGATTTGAACATCTTAAACAAAATCGTTGGATGAAGAGAGAAAATCCAAGCCTTCAATACATCGCTACTACACATTTTCTCTCCCCCTCGTCTATCCGTACTAATGCTCAAGTCTCAAGGACCTCTCTCGGCTTCTCCTCCTCTGGTGCTTCCCCATCTCTCTCTCTCTCTCTCATTGTCACTGAACTATCAATTCCCCTATTACTCTGATGGATCCTTTCATGGAGGAAACCAAATTGAATATAATGGGTGAAGTAGCTAGTGCTCAAACTGTGATCACCACCAGTAGCAAGTTGCCTCTTGGGGGTTTTAAAGCAAGATCAAATAATCTAGGTCGTCCAGTTCTTATGGGTTCAAGAGGATCTTGAAACAAGGATTGCTCTTCTTCCTGCTCGTGATGGCGAGCATTACCAGAGCACCATCACCACTACTGCCACAATCACCCTTGAAGCTGGAACCGACTTCGTTAAAACTACTGGTTTTGGACTCATCTTTGGCCATGTTATTGTGTGACCAATACCAAATCTCAGTCCCGACCCTAATCCCAACTAAATCGGTGAAGGAATTGGGGATAGGTAAATGATTGAAAAATAAATAATCATGTTTGCCACAAAAGTTTCTTGGTGGGCAATAGCTCCTAGAATCACTCTGGTTAGATTTCTTTGTGATACCCTACTTTCTAAACCCGATCTAATTATTCGTATTGACTTGGTTGATCATATAGGAGTTGAATTGGAGCGAATTGACGCAAGTACCATATGGAACATGGTAGCAAGAGTGACCATGAACTCGGTTGGTCCGACAAGATCAAACGGATACCAAGTGTAATATGTGCACCCAAGCCTTGCATTTACACGCACCACGAGGCCATGTACAAGAAGTAAGGGTACGTACTAGTAATTTTGAGTGCCTATGCAATTTAATTATGAGTATGAGTTTGTCCCCATTGAAATCCAAGTGGAACACTAGCAATGGGCTGACTAGAATGGTATACTCACCTGAGATATACCCACCTGAGATGTACCCGCCTATGACTAGAAGATATTTTTGGGGTCCTAGGTATAAAAGGGGTGACATTTATTGTCTTTTTCCTCATTAATGGTAATTGGTCAGTGGGAGAGTAAAGAAGAGAGAGAAAGAAGAAGAAAGGAAAAAGAGGAAGAAGAAGAAGAAAGAAGAAGGGGAATCGATCGTAGAGTTTCACCAGAGCTGGGTCTTGGTACTTTGAGCATGAATTTATGACCAGCTCACCGAGATCTTCGATTTGAGGTAGGTATTGTACACATTCCAAGGATTCTTGGGAAAACCCCCTTTCCTAATTTTTTTTTTTTTGGAAAGAACCCACTTGGATCTTTCTAATCTTATATGAATAATCAAATCTAAGGACTAATGGAAGGTGTCTACAATGATTTTGAAGGATTTGGAAGGAGTGTTGGTGAAAATCTAGAGTATTTGAAAGTTCTTGAGCAAAAGAAGTGAAATTTGGAGTTTCATTGGTGTTCTTAAGAAAGAGGTAGGAATCTCCTTCTTTCTTTTGATTTGATCTTAGATCTAGGTTGAAGATATATGATTGGACCTTAGATGAGTGATTTGAGTCACCAGATCAACCCTAAACAAGTTCCCTAAGCCAAAGAGAAGATGGGGAAGAAGATGGGAGAATTTGGTTTCAAGATTGGGGGGTGTTCTAGGCCCACCTGTCTTTGAGTTTCTAGCCCACCTGAGTTCCAAGAACTCAATTTCTGGGCTATGGTGTAATCGACGGGCATGAAACCGATGGGCTACGAAGCCTGCTTGTCTTTGACTCATGCCCACTTATCTTTCCATAATGCCCAGAATGGGTCCAAATTGGATGGGTAACACCCATTTATGATTTTAAACCCGATTTTAGTGCTTAAATATGATGATTTTGATCCTAAAATAGTAAAATGATAAACCATTTTGTTTATGATAGGTTACACATATTATACGCGTACCCACACATCGGATCTCTTACGTGCCGGGTACAAGCCCCGTGCACATATACAGGTAAGTGGGAAGTGGACTCTGATTTAATTGTAGAAAGTTATGCATCATTTAATATATGTTAGTCTTGCCATGTCATCATGTCACTTGTGTATAGACTAGACATCACTTATGCCATTTCATGCATTTGAATGTGCATTTACATAATATACTATGCTTTGTGTTATGATTGAATATTCATTATGTCTTGATGTATGTGATGGAGGAATCTCATTTGGACATGATATGCATGCTAGATTTCAGATGCTGTAGCCGGCTTAGAAACGAGTGCATAGTGGCTCGTGGAATGCGACATGGTGCCATCGTGTAATCATACTATACTCATATAAAGCATGTGGCTAAGATTTATATACCCCTTTGTGTTATGACCCTTCTCAACAGGGGTTTATGTGTTAGTTTACTATTGGAGGGAAGCATCGGGTTACGATTGTTGAACTCCTGCAGCAGTTAGAAGTATGCACGGCTGATCTCTAGGACAACCGGTAACCCCGGTGGTATATTCAGAAGGTCGATCATACTACTTTTATTGTAGGTGGAGTCACTCATTTACTTTCTGTCATTTAAATTTGCTATGAGCAAGGATTAAAGTATCGGTATCGATCGCCGTATCGGTCGGCCAAAATTAAGATACGTATCGGAGGGTATCGTATCGTATCGGATATACACTAAGATACGCTAAAGATACACATATAAATAGATAGGAAACATTTTT
The DNA here is from genome assembly GCF_013358625.1 of Macadamia integrifolia. Classification (NCBI taxonomy): domain Eukaryota; kingdom Viridiplantae; phylum Streptophyta; class Magnoliopsida; order Proteales; family Proteaceae; genus Macadamia; species Macadamia integrifolia. The sequence goes on along the minus strand of NC_056568.1, from coordinate 7,713,717 downwards.
TTAAACACTTTTGCATAAAGAATTTGTTTAAAAAAACTATTGATAACATGTATTATGCATAAACACTAAATTGAGGGTATCGTACTAAGAATTCAAGGTTTGTAGTTGTCCCATAAATGTAAAATCCTTGTTTTCAACCTTGATTTTCACTTTAGTTAGAGAGAAATATGGCTGACAGCAACTTTGGAACAAAAACCCTTCAAAAAATCGTGTTTTTATGAAAAATTACCCATCTTGGTCATTATATGACCGTAACGCACTGTATCGGTACATACCGATACGTACCGATATATATATATCGATACTCACCGATACGTGTCGATATATACCGATACGTACCAATACATACCAAAATGTATATTTTACCTCAATTTTATATTTTCCATAGAGTCGTATCGAGGCATATCGTATCGTATTGTATCGATGTGTATTGGTGGTGTATTGATGTATATCGATATGTATTGCAGGATATATATATCGATATGAAAGGATTTTAAAAATTCCATGTATCGTATCGGTGGGCTAAATTTAAGATACGTATCGGAGGATATCGTATCAGATCGGAGATACTTAAAACCATGGCTAGGAGTCAGCTTGCATTTTAAATTTTGGTACCAATGGTGGGCCTTCTCCGACAACCCTATGGGCGTATCATGAGATGGAGTTCGCAGCTCATACCCAGGGTATACGCATACTGTGGTTGTGAGTAGCACATAGCCTATGACCTAGTAATGTTGTTAGGCTAATATGATTAAAATAAATTACATACATATAGGCGCATATGTATTGTGACTATTTATGTGGATTTTCTTGTGTGGTCTTCCTTTTCACTTACTGAGTTAATGAGGTCATCCCACGTGTACAACTATTTTTAATTGATTTTGCAGGTTACCTACCTGGAGATCAGGAGCCGGGTCCCACTGTGGAGTTTTCCTCTGAGAACTTATGGGTCCGTGATGAGTTTGAGCACGGTGCTGATTACAAGTGCGAGGATTGTGCTGCATGGCAGCAGTGATTCCTGAGTGATTCTTTTTTATTATTTTTAATGTACTCCCTTTTGATTACTTGATGCTTAAATTGTTATATTTTTGTGTATATATCATGCCTTTGGCCCCAAATGTATATAACTTTTATGACTCAATTTAGATATCAAGTATTTGGAAAACAATTACAGGTATTATTATGAATAGGTTTTTCGTTGAAAATATAGGTCTTATCTTAGTTTAATAGATGTATGCTGTATTACAGTTACTGCATTGTTGATCCTGATAGGTTTGTGAGTTAACCGGAGTTAACTCGGTCACTGGCTCGATTCTGTGCGAGCAGGGTGTGACATTCTTCTCCTATGAGATTTCTTCACACAAAGAGAGAGAGAGAGAGAGAGAGAGAGAGAGAGAGAGAGAGAGAGAGAGAGAGAGAGAGAGAGAGAGAGAGAGAGAGAGAGAGAGAGAGAGAGAGAGAGAGATAAAAAACAATACATTGTCAATAAATCAAATTAAAACTGCAATTGAAAATGGAATGAAATTTGTGGAAGAGAGTGGTAGTCGGAGAGGAAGAAGAGGGAGATTGTAGAGCGACGGAGAAGGGAGCAGGAGCCGGAGAGGAAGAAGAGGGGGGATAGTAGAGCGGTGGTGGGGGGCAGGTTATGTAAGACAGCAGGTGTGAATGGATGAGATTGTTTCTATTTCATCTAACGATCAACAAACGTTAGCATACCATATTCTTAGGTAATAAGCTTGCATACCCACCCTTTTCCCATTATTATATTAACATATAGAACATTTTTTTTCATAACACCATCACTACTATTTTTTTAATCACGCCACCCACATCGATCTTTACTTTTTTTTTTTTTTGGGAAAATTACATGATTACCCACTTTTGGGTTTCCCTTTACAAAATTACCTACAAAAAGTTTTGGTTAACAAAAATACCTAAAATTGGGTTTGGGTTTACAAAACTACCCACCCAAAGTTTCAGTTAACAAAAATACCCAAAATCAAGTTTGGGTTTACAAAACTACCCAAAATAGTGAGTCTTCATCGTCCACATATAATCATGTATTTTTAATTACTGAAACTTTGTGTGGGTAGTTTTGTAAACCCAAACTCAATTTTGGGTATTTTTGTTAGTTTAAACTTTAAATGGGTAATTTTGTAGAGAAAAACCTAATTTTGGGTATTTTTGTTAACTGAAACTTTTAGTGGGTAATTTTATAAAGGGAAACCCATAAGTGGGTAATCAAATAATTTTTCCCTTTTTTTTTTTTTTTAACATATTTTGTTGGTTTATAAAATTTGAGAATGAGTGGATAAATGGTGTTTTCCTCTTTCTCCCCACTTCCATTCAAATGGCAATGTGCAAGGATTATCATGGTCAATCAGGGCCAACCTGGCTCAATTAGGATCAATTAGGACTAAGTTGGGTTGAGGTTGGGGTTGAACTGATAGGATTGGCTTTGGTTAAAGAGTTAAGAGACCTCAGGGTTGGGTGGGTGCTGCTTTCTTAGTTTATTTAAAAACTTAGAATTTTTTTTTTTTTCCTCTTGGGATAAGAATTTAATGGGATAGATCTCCTTTTACGAATCGCTCGTTAAGCGAAGATAAGAAAATAAAAGAAAAAATAAAAAGATAATTTTTTACATTTTTCTCATGATTTAAGAATTTCTTTTTGTGCTTAACATGTCCTGATCAATGAGAAGATTTGGTTTCTAAATTTCAAAATTGGGCAATTGTGAAGTTTTTTTAGATTTTTTTTTCATTCTTTTCTTTTCCTTTGTATGATGCTAATAAAAGTCACGCTCCCATCAAATATATGACCACAAAATGATGAAAGCCGGAAGCCAAGAAAATAAATCTTTGAAAAGACAATATTTTGAAATATTATTAGACGGCTGATGTGATGGTCCATGGAATCTGAAAGCAGCCAATTTGAAAGAGAGCCTACCCAGAGATCCAGATTGGTTAATTTAGCCGTCTTTGTGCTTCAAAATCAAGCTTCCCCCATCCTAAAACAGCTGTCCTGAAGACGTATTCCCACAAGCCAATAATGCTGATGTTGATCCTCATACACCAATTGAATTGATCAGCTTAGCTGCTTAACCTCCCTCCAGTCACATCTTTTCTTTTTCTGTGTAAGTTCAAGCCACGTATTACAAATAACAAATGTCAAACACACCAAAGTTGATGATGATGATGATGATGATAAGGGTAATGGGCCATAGCCATTTCCTCAAAAAGTCATTGTATGGGATTTGCACTGGAGAAGTGGACATCCAGGTCCCAGACACTGGCCTATCTCCTGTCTTTCTTTCTCCAAAGATCATCATCATTCGTGATGAAAAAACCCAGTTTATATAAGTATTATTGTAGAACCCATGAAGAAACAACAGTTTGTTCTTGGCTTTTCCTCCACGGCTTTATCCAAGGCCCAGTATATTGATTGGAGCATGTTTGGCATCAGTTCTATGGTGTCTCTAAAGATCTTTTGATTTCTGATATTCTGTTTTTCTTGCTCTGTGATTTGATGTTATGATTGGTCTATCGGAAAAATGAATATCATTATTAATTCTTGATAATTATCATTGAAAATCCAAAAAATTCTTATATAGTCCAATTAGAGGGTCAAATCCTATGGATATGAATGAAGAGATTCTATCTTCACCATGGGTCAGGAGAAAGTGGGTCCAATTTTTTTCCTTTGTATCATATAGTCAGCTTTCAATTTAGTACTCAGTACTCAGCTCTCAGCAGGGTTAGTTACTTAAAGAAACGCTCCCCAGAAGAATCACTATAGAAAAGCAGTTGAGCTGAGCTGTGGAGGTACCAAACACAACCAAAACCAAATTGGCTGTTTGTCACAGTCCCTAGTAAATTTGAGGATGAGAAAAAGGAACCAAAAGGTGTAAGGATACCCTCTCTCTATATGTTTCTCCTTACATGAAATGACCTCATGGCCCTTTTATGTGCGAAACTGTTTTACCGCACTTCACTGCTGTGCTCCCCAATACTGCTTGCACAGAGAACTGTCTCCGTAAGAAAAAATATGGTGATGATACATATGGGTATCTGTGTATACATAAGAGAGAAAATTATCTAGATGCCCCATGTGGATAATCTGACACTTAGTTCGAAGCATACATATGACATGTCAAATTTCGTGGTCCATCACAATCTAGTGTGATTATTTTCAGGGAAAGAGGGGGACAATGTTGGCATTAGAAAAACTACCAATATATGACACAGTAAAAGAATTGTAAATTTTATGGGGGTTAACAGATAGATTGAAACCAATAAAATTTCAAAGCTATAGGCACCACCATTCAAGGTACTGATTCCTTCTAATGTCACTGCTAAGAGAAATGTTCTTCTCTCCCCTCTCTAAACACACTACTCATGCGAACACCCAGCCTAAATACCCACAAACTCAATTGACCAGAACCATTCTGATAACAGGGCATTAGTACTTTTGCAGAAAATGACCTCCCCTGAACCTCTATAAAGACCAAAACCATAACTGACTTCACAAATGACACTATACTTTTTGCCTACAAATTCTTCGTATCATTTGTACTTTTTGCAAAGCAAGTAGATTTGCAAGTTTCAAATGATGTTAGAATGAGAGAAGTTTCTTCTGTGTTCCTTGCAACTACAACAACAACAACATCCGAAACCTTATCTCAATTTAATGGGTTTGCTACATGGAGATTCCAAGCAAGGACGAGCGCGAGGATCCATGCAAAAAGATTGACGAAATATGACTAATTAAAATAAGCCTTGCAACTATACATGAGAGAGAGAGCGAGAGAGAGAGAGAGAGAGAGAGAGAGAGAGTGAGCTGACAATACAATAAATAAATTGCAAGTATGGTAAAATGTAAAGAAGGGGTAGGGGAATGCTACTTCACTGGGTCCATCAGACCCCAAAAGGAACCTTGATATGTCACATAGACTGTCACATATACACCTCAAAACTTTTCCCATATACATGCTCTTTCTTAAAGAATTATCCTTTTAGAGAAGTGAGTCCTAGCCGGTGATGGTGTGTGTAGAATGGTATCTGTCTGAGATATGAGATTCTCACAGGTCAGCTTTCAAAAACTTCTCCATCCACGTACTGTCTATGAACCATCTTCTTGTAATCTGCAAGAGGGGACCATATGACATGTTCAGATCAAGCACCAAGGGTTCTCTGTGATGTCAATGGGAAATTTATCAAAACTTTCAGAAAATGACATTGCTCTCACTTGCTTAATATAAACATGCACGTGACACTGTCTAACATGCTAACTGAATTTCTAGAAAAGTTGCGGAAAAACACACCGAATATGTTTTTTAAACACTGGTTCATTGCTTCGAATTCATAATTTCATGTATAACTGTATAGATTGAATCACATCTGATGGCTTAAGGAGCAACCAATTAAATGGCCTTCTACGCTTTTTAATTGCCTAAAGCCTCAAACTTATTGAATTTTGACTTGTTCCACCAAGAACCGCTCATGGTTCTGTGCATGTGTAATACCCGGGAAAAAAAAAGCGATGTAAGACCAGAGAAAACCTAAACTGGGCATGTAGTAGGGCATTTCAATCGACAATTTTCAGGGTTCCCTCAGATCAGGCAACCTGGTCCACTTTTTACTGATTAAATATTTAAAGGATAAACATGAATCACAACAAAAAATGGCTTAATGCGTGATGAATTCCACCTTCCTGGTTGTTCCATAGAGCTGCAGCATAGCTGTTGAGAGGGCTATCAATATTGGGTTCTGCAAATGAAGATCAAAGAATAATAAGGCTTGGCATGTATGGTTGAAGGAAAAGAGAGAGAGAGAGAGAGAGAGAACACACCTCCCAATAGGCTTTGAATGGACAAAAGAATGGTTCTGCAATCATAAGCTGAAGACCACTTGTCCTACAGAAACATTGAAAGGACTACATCAGCTACTTCTTTTAGAAAATACTTTATATGAGTGGTCAAGTTAGGGTGAGAAGAGTGGGAAAGAATTATTCTCCCTACCTCTGCCATAAAGGCAGAGTCCAATAATCTGGAGATTATGCTCATTCAATCAAGAATATTTACCCCCAGGTCATAGAACTGGTTAAACCCATGAAGTTGAAGGTCCAATACCTGAATGTATTTTGGATGGGACAGGAAAATGCAAACTTCTTCCTCTTCTCCCACTCTGATTTCTGTATTTCTCCTTTTAATATTAGAATTATTTATATATTTGCACCCAGACGAGAGATCAATACCTGGAGGATGTCAAGACAAATGTTGCCATACTGGTCCACATTGGGATGGAAGCACATTGTCTCAAATTTAACCTGGGGAGGCTTAAAAGGGTAGTCCAGGGGGAAGTGCAAGGAAAGCTTATAAGATAAACCCTCATATGTTGTCCCTTTGCCACCCTCAATAGTGCCGATCCAAGAAAAGATGCTCTCGCCCTCAGGGAAAGCTGATACTCCAAGATCTCCTCCACTCATCTGTGGATATAAAAATAATCAGATATCAAATGCAAATGGTGAGAAAGAAAGTCACAATCTCCAAAAAGAAAGGGCCAAAAATTATTAAGTAAACTAAACCTTGGAAGTTTCTTCTTCTAAAAACAACTTCCAACATGCATAATCCTTTCCTAATGTGTTAGATGTTAGAGCAAGTATGGCTAGAATTCCTAAAATCAAATTATATCAATAAGCCTCCAAAAATGTAGGGGTGGGGGGGAATCATAAGTGGTCATTTTGCTCGAACGACCCCCTTTCTTCTGTTTCTTTAAGTTTCTTAGTGACAATAGGTGACAACATTCTCCCTAAATAGTAGAAACATGTGACAAATAAGAGAATACCAAAGATTCAAGCCACAAAATTATTCAATTCTGTCCCAGGGTCTCATAGATTGAAAAAGTACATTAGATATGATAAAATGATTTTGGTGTATTAGGGTCCATTGATTTTTTTTTTTTTTCTTCTTTTTCAACCCATTACAAAAGTCATTGCTTGAGCCATCAAATTAAAAACAAGAAACATGCAGATGAAATGCATTGATGATGTCCACGTTCTCCATTTACTACCTTTTTTTCCATTAATCCAAATATATCCATCCTACACCATCTTACGTATTTGTATGCCATATTACAAACCACTTCTTCGTCAAAGCTCTGTTTTCCATTTAACACAATCATTTGCAATCTCGATATGAGATTTTGATGTCCAATGACAAAAGTATTTGGATTGGAGAAACCGTAAAAAGTAGCACCTCATTGAGCCTCTTAGCAAGAGTTTTGAGATGTTCTTATGAACACTAGCAATCAAACAGATAAGAAAACCTATCCTTCGAACAAATTACAAGAGTATATTTCAGGATGAGTGCAATAGAAATTGCATTTAACCCCTCTCATAAAATTCATCAAAACACCAACCCGGGCATCCTTCACAATATCCATACATATGTGAAAGAATCTCACAGATAACCCGTGAGCTTCTATGTCCTTAATCTTTATCCTTGTTGAACCCAAAAATAATGTTCCACACTTCTTTGGGGAAATCTCCACTAAATATTGAACCTACTCCTGCTCAATATTATCCATTCAAACCTTATAACCTAAAGCTGAAATCACTATCCAAAGAATACATATCCATCAAGTAAACAAGTAAAACCTCCCTAATGTCCTTTATAAACCTCAAAGCTTTGAAATCTTTCTAATGATAACCAGATTTTATTGCAAGGAAAATCGCTAGAGTACAAGTACAATAAAAACATAAAGTATGACAACACAAAGGAGGCTGAAGCTAAAGTCCCTCAAAAATGGACAATACAATGTGAAAAATACCAACGTACAACGATTTCCTAGACACCCCCGACCTTGGCCAGCTCATCTGCTAGGCAGTTAGCAAAGTGAAGCCTACAAGAAACTAAAAGTTTCCTTGAGAACAGAACTTAGTTTTCTTAATAAGGTGCATATAGCACCAGGGACTACCTGTGTGTGCTTGAAGCCATCTAACAACAAACTGAAAATCACCTTCAACTATCACATCCAACCAACCATTATCCAAAGCAAGGCCTACTCCTTTGATAACAGCCTTCAACTCTGCACTAACAGAATCAGATCGACTGATGGGTGAATAACATAAGCTGTCCCCCATGATTTCTAACTACACCGCCAACTAAAACCTAGGTTGTTGTTCCTCCTTCCATTTGCAATATGATGTATGAAGCCTGGATTTTCTGTTTTACTCACCAGAGCCATTACTCATGGTCTGGTTGCACAGCCATGTCTCATCAACCAGACTTAGGTTCCTGTCTCCTTAGAACTCAAGGATACAGAGGTACGAGCCTATAGAACAGACCCTGCAGTCCCATACCCTAACAAATAAAATGACAATCTTTTCAAGCTTTCTTCAAACCCCTCAACTATTAATTTTCCAAAGAAATACCTAACCATCTTATGTCAGTGCTATGCGATTGAGGACAGATACTTCGTCCATTTTTTTTTGGTCAGAAGGTCCCTCCAAGAAAAGAACTCATTCAGATCTTCATCCTATGAAGGCACTTATTCTGACATTGAGTTCAAATGTTTATTCAATAATACTCTTCATATATCTTCTGGACCATCCTTTACCAGCACACTTAAGATTGAGTACAGAAAAATTCTTACTTCACCCTTCATTTTTTTTTTTCCGGTTTGTTGACTAGGACAGAGAATCTCAAACTAAGGCCTCAGAGTGAAAAAAGTATTCTCAATCTGGTCTTCATTTTGTGCAAAGATGTCCTCTAATAAAGTTTTAATTATGTATTTGAAAAAGGAGCACCAAACTACAAGAATTGGTCCAGTAGCTTTTATGAGCAATTGAGAAACTGAATGGATTCCTTGTACAGTAAGAGAGGCAATCTCAAACAACTTCCATGTTATGAAAATATAGGAATTTGTTCCTTTAGCACCCCCCCTCCCCAAACAAAAAAAGGGGGGGGGGGGTGGGGCGGGGGAGAGAGACCATATCTGTCGTTCCCTTCAGAGAATTTGAGAAATCACTAGAGAAGGGTCAACCACCACTCAAATAAAAATCTAGTTCTATCTTCCACCTATGAAAAAACAAAGTAGGCTATATGCAAGAAAAGAGCTGAATAGACCTCCTAATCCTACAGCAAGGACTAAATAGAAGTCTTGATACAATAATTCTTTGAGAAGCCAAATCAAGGAATCCACTCCATGGAAACAAGAGCTAACGCCTAAAATATCAGTCAAGAAGTCCCACCTAACTGGATTATTCAAGGGTTCCAAATACTTTAGGTTTATTTAAATCAAAATCTGTTTTGCAATGTAAAGACAAGATTTTTGCACGGGGATTCAAAAGAAATTGGGAGACCGAAGAAGACAGCGATCTATAATAGGAAAAAGGCTTCCACGATTCCATTCTAAACAAAATTACCAAAATTATCAAAAAGGAGAACAAAAGAAGCTTTACAAACAAGTAGATAACCACTCCTACGGGCAGTAGAGGCATGCACAGCTAGTAATCAGTCTCTTATCTATTCCTTCTTTCTTTAATATTGTTCTTTTTCTTTATCGATTAGGAATTTACAGGAAATTATTAATAGAAGTTCACGAAATCAACGATTCAAGAGAGAGAAAGAGAGAGAACAGACCATTAGAGACGTCAATTCCTTTTGAAGCCTGCAATAGATAAGAAAAGAAACAGCGTCAATGGATGATGCCCAATGATAATAAACAAACAAAAATGGAATCCAAAGGAGAAGATTTCCAAAAGATGGAGAAGTGGAAGAGAGAAGGAACCTCTGAGTGACGGAATTAGTGTCAACGGAGTTGGGGGAAGCCTTCGCTTTCTTCGACGAAGCTGTTGGTGTTTGCTGCTGCGCCATTGACGAGTTGTCCATCGCTACGTTGTTCCGCACCTCCATCCCCCCCTCTCTCTCTCTCCTCTTCTCTCTTTCTCTCTCTAAGAGACACAAACACACACTACCTCTGTCGAATTTGTGGTGTCTCTATCTGAGAATTCGAATCTAATTAATCCGATCAAGAGATCAATCAATCTTTCAACGCTTCTACCTACTAAGGAAGAGAGAAGATTAGAAGAACAAGTCAACAAGAGAGAGAGAGAGCTAATGTGAAGACCCGAGTCACCCGACCCAACCCAACCCAACCAACCAACGGAATTTAATATTAACTCTCTCTCTCTCTCTTCTGTTTTTTCTATTTTATAAGTTTTCCCTTCATCATGGTTGCAAGAACGAGGAATCGTCCGATCAGATTGGTATCGGCCGATGTGTCGAAATCGGATGAGACGAATCTCGATTTTTATCGATTCAGATTGAAATACTCAAGCCAAGATTCTTTTGGATCGGTGGTTTCCGGATCAAATATTCGATTCTAAAGGTTATTGAGATCGATTTTAATCTAAATCATATCGAAATCAGCTGGGACCGATTATGTTACCAATAACTTCTTGTAAAATCCTGTTCATCATATTCCAAAAAAATTATGAGAGAGAGAATTTAATGTGCAAGCACTAATCATCTACTACCTAGTAATAATTGATTACTCCTTACCAACAAAAAATAGTAATCATTAATTACTGATTACCATCCTGCCTTTGCCACGTGTGAAAATAAAGCATCAATGGGTGTTTACGATAAACAAATATTGTACTCATGATTCGATTTCTTTTCATTTTTTTTTTTTAGCTAATTACAGTTATCCAGGTGAACTTAAGACGTCCAAGTTTAGGACTTGTACTAAGTTCGTTGCTCACCAAACACACTACCCCCTTAGATTTATACCTTATGTATGAAATAGATAGTACATAATCTGCACCAGTCATACGCTTAATTCAATTATTAATCCTTTCATGTATATGCTTCTCTATTTATGCCTATACAGTCTACCATACTTCAATCACTATTGCAGATTTTCTTTTGAGTTTATATATATATATATATATATATAAGGTAAGGTTGGTTGGGATCCAAAGATTCACCTCTAACTACAAAATTGGGATCACATTCCATTCAGATAAAAGTGCAAGTCTGAAACTCTGAACTTGTATTTTTTTTTTTCCGTGTTGGTACTTGTGTATAGCATAAAAGGATCTAATTAGGGGTGTCAACGGTCCGGGTTGGTGTGGTTTTGGTTCGGTTCCACCGGTTTCGGTGTGACTTTGGAACTGACCGAAACCAACCCATTAAGGATTTATCGGTTTCGATCCGATGTCGACTTCGGTGCGGTTTGGGTTCAGGTTGGTACCGGTTTAGATTTATCAGGTTCATTTTGGTTTGGATCGGTTTTTTAAACCGGTATGGAGCCATTAGGAAACAACAAAATGCTGAACTGCTGAACTTCGGTTTTTTAAATCGATTTGTAACCGGGTTGGTTTTGGTTTTTGGTCTAGTTTGGATTCGACTTTCTATACAAATGTATACAAAACTATGCAAATTTTGATTTTTTTAATGAATTTTGCATTGTTTCGGTTTCTTACCGGTTTGGTTTTGGTTTTGGTTTCGGTTTGGGTTTTGAGCCGATTTCGGTTTGATTTCGGGTTCATCTGGTTTTCGGTGCGGTTCGGTTTGGTTTTGGAGTTGCAATACTTAAAACCGAACCGAACCAATAAGGCTTTGGTGTGATTCAGTTCGGATTGTTATCGGTTCGATCCAGCCGATTTTACCGATTCGATTTAGGAATTGACACCCCTAGATCTAATTATAATGGTTAGAATTATCACATCATCGAGTCGCATGAATCAATGAAATCAATTGCCTTGATAATGGATACGCTTATAAAGCTACAAATGACTTTTTTTTCCAATTTACAAAGATTTTATTTTAATTTTTTACCTATGAAAATTAGATCACATCCCTCTCTTTGTTTCTTACTGCCACACATTTTATGCATTTAATAAGCTCTTAAAAGTGAATTCCGAGCAAGATTTGCCTCACCAAAAATATGATTCGAAGTCAAATCACTAGGACTGCATTGCCCTTTATGTTTTGTTAGATGTTCCCATCCTAAAGTTGTGGTGTAGAATATATACACACGCCGGTTTGCTTTCAGTTTATCTCTTTTCTCTTCTGATGAAATGACATATCTATCTATCACTTTGTTGTAATAAATACATAGTCTTAACAAGCACTAACATACGTTGTATGCCTTAACAGAGAAATCAATATCAAACAAGGTTTTCAACAGTCTTTCACGTACAGTTTAATCCTAACAATTTTTTGTTTAAGCTCAGGCCTACCAACGATTGGTATTATTTGTCAAAAAATTAGCCCAACTCTAGTTATCTATTAGATTTGTAATCAATTGTGAACTCTAGAATATACACTTATCTGATATATGTTGAACAATTTTTATTTAGTTATCAACAGAAAACAAAAAAAAGTTGGGACTGATCTCTTGATTGGTCTCACAATCCATACCAATTCAGATTGGATTAGTATCAATCATGATCCAGTGGATTTATCCCTGATTTTCATTTTAAATACTGCTCTTTCAGACCATTTTAACCTTATATTTTACCAACAGATTGGTATTGGTATCTGGGATTGCCGGATTGGTCTCAATTGATATCAATTTGATCTAGGAGATCATGATCGATTCGATCCAATTTTTAAAATTTTGGAATCTTTCTTTCTTTCCATTAGTTAAAAACCTAGTATGTAACACTAATGCAAAGGGCTATGGGAGAAATGATTTTAATTAATTGAGGAACGACCAATCATAAAGCAAAAAGGGGAAGAAAAAGGTAAAATAAGATAGTTTGGAGAGAGAGAGAGAGAGAGAGAGAGAAATTTGCATAAGTTCCCGTTAATGGAAAATAATCCATTAGTGGAGTAGCTCTTAAGCGTCTCTCACTTCCTTCCTCTCTTCCTCTTATGTTGCAACTTGCAAGTTTATGTTAATGGGGAAAGCATCCATTAATGGAGTAGCACTTAAGCATCTCTCTTTTCCCCCCTCCCCCCTCTTTTCTCTTCCAAATTGGTTGACTTTGAGGTTTGATTCGATCTTCCCCATTAAATAAGACCATGTGCTATCCTGTTCTCAATGATGGAACCCATTAAATAGTGTGAGTCATCTGTGACATGGGCAATAATCACATTGCAGAGTTTGAAAAACAGGAATCGGATCGGATTGATCCAGCCGATTCTGATTCGGATCGGGTCAGATTTAGCCATAAACCACCCCCTCAAACCTTAGAAGTTTGTACGGGATCGGTCCAATTCGGATCAGTCAAAATTGGGATTTGCCCGTGTAGATCCAATTTTTCTAACCCTGACTGGTAGTGAACTGCGTCATATAATATGTTTAAGAGAAAAAACCCTGTCGGTCCGGCATAAAGAACCTCCAAACACAGCCCTTGAGAATAGGGGGCCATGAAAAACACCCCTACCTCCATATTTTAAGGGGCTATGTTAGTACCTTCCCCATACCAGACCAGTGTGGTTCTTACTCCCAACATTTAACGTTACTTTTCTAGTAGGGTCCCCTTTTAATATTAATTAGGGATATGGTTACTTGAAATGTAGAATGGCCCCTCTGCCAGCACAAAGGCTAATGGGAGTAAGCAAGGATCAGCAGGGGTGAGATTTTCACTTTCTATGAGGGATGAGGTGTTCATTTTAGCCCCTTGTGTCTAGGTTAGAGACCACACTACCTTTTAGGCATCTTTTTCATTATTAATTAATTAATATGAAGAAAGTTATATGTTTGAAAACCTGGCTCTTGCACCTGCACCCTTGTGTCTATCTCTCTCCTTCTACCTCTAAAATGACCTCCCAACCCCTACAAATTGAACTCAGATGGGGCATTGGTTGGGTCTAATGTAGGGGTGTCAATTTGTGGCCCGAACCGGGTAAACCGACCGGGACCGACCGTTTAAAGACCGGCCCGGCCCGGACCGTTTATTAAATGTGTCGGGCTTGAGCCCGGCCCGTTTATAAATGGTCGGTCTCGGTTTTGCTACTTGAACCGTCGGGCGCCCGACCGAGACCGATCGAATAACGCCCGACCGAGACCGGCCTATTGTGCACCGACTTGGCCCGACCCTTTAATGATTGTAGAATACCTATTTTACCCCCCAAATTAAAGAATAAAAACTAAAAAGTAAAGACATGTTCACATTTTAAATAATGGTTATATTTTGTATCATTTATTGATTTATTGTCATTTTTTTGGGCTTGCATAAGTGGGCCGGAATATAATAGCACATTTTAAAGAGGGCCCGTTTAAAAACCGGTTAAAGCCCATTTAACATTAAACATGTCCGTAACCCGGTTAAGGCCCGACTAAAGCCCGATTAAGGTGGCCCGATTATAACCCGAGATCGACCGACCGACCGAATATAAAGTGTACCATGCCCTCAATAACTAACCCCGATTAGTTAAATGGGCGGACACGGTGTAGCCTATGAAAGTCTTCAAGCCCGATTAAGCCCGACCGAAACCGAACCGGCCCGACCGGTTGACACCCCTAGTCTAATGTATGTTTAGATCACCTAGTGTTGCATCTTGGTGGTAGTCTTAGATGAAACATCACAATAATTTATAAAAAAGAAAAAAAGTTATTATATTTAACACTCAACCTTAACCCCCGACTAAGGCTGTGTTTGGTAGCTAAGAGAAGGAAAGAAAAGAAAAGAAAAAAAATAAAAGACAAAAAAATTAGAAAAGAAAAGAAAAGTTTTTTTTTCCTAATTTTCTTCTGTTTATTAATGTTTAAGGTAAAAAAAAATTTGGGAGCAAAAGAAAACTTCACCATTCCCAAAGTGAATTTTGAAATTCAAAAAAAAAAAAAAAAAATTATTCTTTTGGCTCAGAACATACCAAACACAATTAGAATTTCTTAAACCAAACGAATAATATAATTTTTATACTTTTTCTACAGCCTAAGGGTGTCAAAACCAAACTAAAAGCATTTACAAAATCAAATTAAGTTGTCTAAACCGAGAGTAGCATTCCACAAACCATTTATTAAATGATTTGATTTTGATTAAAAAACTGTTTAAACCAAATTATATAAATAACTTAATTTTCAATATATAATATAATAATATTAAAAAACTGAAAATATATTATAATTCAATTCAATTCAATGTTAGTCATTTCAAAAATAAACGGTAAGAATAAACAATTAACAACCCGTAAATCTGTAATGGTAAAAGTTGATAAATCAAAATTTCTTTCCTTTTCCCGATGGAAATAATAAACAATTAACAACATAGACTGGTAAGGATAATAAATCAAAATTATTTTCCTCTTCTTTTTTTTTTGGTAACCAATTATTTTTCTCTTCACAGCATTGGAAGCAAGCTGATAACGTTTTAAACTACCATTTATAAATGGTTTCAATTTCAATATTTGAAACCGTTTAATAAATAGTCTGAACATTTTCTTTCTAAACCATTGTTAGCAAAAACGCGTTAAACATGTTCTCGTTTTTTACCGTTTAAATATATTTTTCCGTATGCTTCCAAATATATTTGAAAAAACTTCAAACGGCAAGCATTTCCGTTCTAAACACGTTTAAACATGTTCCCGTTTTTTGACCTTTTTTAAGGCTTTACTTGTTGAACATAATGTCTACTTAATTGACCATATCTCTCTCACCCGAACTCTGATCGACCTGATTCTTTTGCCGACTTGAAGCTAACTCAATGACCTATATTTCTCGTGATATCACCTTCAACTCAATATCAATGTATGGACCCCGAAATTGAAATACAAACTGATGCATTTACTGAAAAATGTTTCTAAAGTGATGACTCCCAACTCAAATTGAAAATATTACTCCAAGAGTGTGTTGACTATATTAACAACAATGAATAACATTATAACCAAACCACATTACTCAATAAAACTTAGACATGTGTGGTGTATGAATTTAAAATTGGTGTTGGATGATATTCAATTATATATCATAAAACTTATAATGGGACATGAGATATATATATATATATATATATATACATTAGTGTTGGACATTGTAGTTGTTTTGAACATTAGATGCATGTATTCATATAATAATTCCTTAATTTATATAAATATACTACCATTTTTTTGATCCCGTTTGTTTGAAATCTACACGTTTAAAACCTATACTGTCCGTTTTCCATTTTTTCCATTCTTTGTTTTCTTTTGACCTTTTATTTGATCATATCGTTCAAAAAATTTTACTATTTAAAACACATACCATCTGTTTCTTTTTTTTTTTTTTTT
>NC_056568.1:7673542-7697475 GCF_013358625.1 Macadamia integrifolia | reverse complement strand
TTTTCCCATTTTTGCTAACTATGATCTAAACCCGACTAGATAATATAACCCTTTAACACTCTTACCTTTTAGAGCATGATATCAAAATATGTATGAGTCATTCCAAAACCATTATGATATTAGATTGCCCATATCAAATAGAAATACCCTCTTTTAACCTGTAATTTTATTTATTTTTTATTTTTTATTTATTTATTTTTTACCCCTCATCTGTACCATTCAACTGATATGATATCAGCCAGGTATTGGGATCAGACATTTGCCAAACCGATATGGATCACGCAATCTGACACCGATACTTAGAACCATGCTCTTACCGCCAACTCCCATCCAGGGTGAAGTAAAAGAGTTGATCCCATGAACAGAAGTAAAACTCGGGGGCCATATGAGTTTCCTGCAAATCTGAGGAAAGACGACAAACCTTCTATCCTTTTTCTTGACAGCAAGCAAGGGTTGCTGTTTGCCAAAAAAAGCAAGGAATGACAGACCAAATCAAATAAAAAAGGACAAATTAATCGGTCTGCATCATAAGATAGAGAGAGAGCTCTTTAGTTGCAGAAGGGATGAGCTTTGGACAGTATCTGCTGAAGTACAGAAAGTTTCATCAATAAAAAGTGCTTTGTCAACATCTAAAGCAGCAGCAGGGATACAATGAATCAAGATCATATCTGATGTGCAGGCTATGGATTAACTTCAGTACTCAATGGACTTTCAGGGTTGGCCTTGGCCAATCTTTGACATTTTATTACACAAAGACTGAATTGAATTATCTTCTGGTTTTGAGGAATCCAACTTTAAGCCTTATGTTTTTTAGATAGCCTCTAAATTGGACTGGGATTCTCTGTCGCATGGCATGTACCTCAGATCCAAGGGCTGGGAGCACCTTGGGCTGCATGTCTGAGGGCTTCCAGCCCTTGGATCTGCGCTACTCTGTAGCGCGCGCTACAGAGGAGCCCGATCCCTCTAAATTGCCAACCTTTTCCCCAACTCTCTTTTATGTGAATTTCACACTGATAAAATCAAACTAGATACAGTAATACTAGGACTCATTCCACCACTCTAAACAGAATCCACAGCTCCTACCTTAATTCTGCAACAAGAAAGGGCCCAACAACCAAGCAGACTCTCTTCTAGATCCTACACACCATATGCAGCTATTGAGTGAGACTCCTAATAGCTATTTCAATTGGCATAAACAAAAAAAGTCAATCTTCCACTTATGTGCCATGTAAACTACATTCATGGAACAGTAAACACATCCCAAAACCATTTCTAGAACTGCCTTCTTCATTGGGTAGCTCCGCCAACCACTGTTTTTCTAAAATTGTTTAAGCTCTGCAAAAGGATCTTGTTGTTGCATACCCTCCCATGCAAAAACATATCCTCCAATTTATGTATCACTACCGCTGCTTCTACCCTCTTTTGTTGTGTGTGTGTGTGTGTGTGTGTGTGGGAGGGGGGGGTGTTAAGGAAGTATGAGAATCACAATACTAGAAATTCTCTATGTTCAAAAAAAGACTAAGAAATTCATCTAGTAATTTTGACATTCAAATGACAGGGTGAGAAAAAATATGAAATGAAACATTCTATTGGTACTGATGAATAACATTAAAACTGTCAGTGCCCAAAGAAAACTGCTGTGCTTGGTTTAACCCAGTAGATCATGAGGACCCCACAAAATCTATGCACATTATCCACAATACTGTAAACACTACCAAATGAAACTGATGCAAATTATAATCCGAAAGCTAGGTACTAAATGGATCACTTAGCATTGGAGTTCCAACAAGATCTGAATGCAACCTAAAGATCTGCTGAATGGGAGTCCAACTGGAATCGATTCTTACTGGATTGGTTTTAAACTCACAAGGTTCCAGTTAAAAAACAACCAACTAAAGTAATGGGAAACCACAGATTGTAATGCATATAGAAAATGAAATCATATATCGTCAGAAGAAAAATTGTACAAATTGTATAATACACATTAATAAAGTCTGATCTAAGGTATCAGATCCATAAGTTCAAATCCAACTGAAGTTTGATTAGATTAATGGGGTAGGGTTTTGAGCCTACACACTTTTAGTTATAGACAGTAAAAGCCACAAATGGGAAAATCATATTGATGCAGTTAAGAAGAATAAGAAGGCCAGCAGCAAACTATGCCATCGGTTGGGTCAAACTGCGCCAGGAATGGACCAATAGGCTTAATTTTGAGTGCCCAATGGGTTATATAGGTCATGGGCTGACTATTTTTGGGTTGTCTTTTGTAATGGGCCACCATAAGCCCAATTAGGGCTTTAAGGCCTATATATGGGATTAGTGTTAGTTTCTATTTTAGTAGAGTTTCTAAAAGAGTTGGATAGATATGCTACAATCCAGCCATAGTTTCTATCTTGAAGAAGACTCAAGTTGAAAGGGAGTCTCTCTACCGTACATAGGGGTTTCCTATTTTGCTTATTTCCATGAAGTTATAAACAAAGAGTTGGGGATCATATCCACTACAAACAATTTGAGAAAAAATGATAAGCCTTGATCTTGTGAGGTCTGTGAGAGACAGAGCATGGTTTGTGGCATACAGTAGGAAAACCTTGGTGGGATCCCAATTCCCAAGGCTGGAGTTGGTGCGATTCCTTCTCCACTGTTAGGTGAGAGGCCTAACATATCCTTCCTTCTTCCATTAAAGTTTCAGATCATTGCTCTCCTTGGAATCTTGGGCAGCAACATACCTGTCCTAGCTTCTATTTTCTACACCCTTTTCTTATTTTGTTTCCTTGGTTACTAATTTCATTCCCCACTTGCTATTTCTCACACTAGTAGTTGTTTTTTCTGTAGTTACTAAATCAGAGATTCTATTTTCAGAAACTTTCTATTTTGGTAAACCTTTGATTTCTTCAAATCAGGTTCATACTTGCTATTTTTTGTTTGTTACTAAATCTGGTCTCTCTTCTGGTGACTTGCTATTTTTAGACTACCTCATATTTTCAAATCTGACCATTGGATCAACATAAGATTTTACAGACTTGTTCTCCGTCACAAATGGACAATTCAACCAGAATTTCATCCATATCTGAGTTGTCCCTATACCTGCAATCCTGTTGCAAGCTGATATCCCATTGGACTTCATCAGTTCAAGATTAGCACTCCCTTGCATATAAAGATAAAATCAGGTCACTGCGAAAGGTCCATAAAACTTATATAATACTAATGGCATACCCACAAAAAATAACAATGTGCATACAGGTATCACTGACATACAATTACAACTGTCTTCGACTAGAATCATTACCCGGACCACTGACAGCCCCTGCTAAAACCCGAGTGCTGGTATCCTTATTCACATAATCCAACTACTATCTTAAGAAACAGAAATAAAGTTACTATAGAGACTACCAAACTCATAAGACCTTTCAGTAGAAATAAATTTACTACACCCATCAAACTGATAAAATCTTTCAGTGGAACAACATTATGATCTCTTCCATGCTATCTCTGACCTAGAGACTTTAACAGCTTCGCATAGAATTTTCTGAGGGAGTTGGATTCTATTTATATGGCCAATAAATGCTATAAGAAATTAAGTCCACAGTTCGGCCCAGTTAATCAACATACCCCCTTCCAAGAAGTCTCTGAAGAGAGATCACGAAACAAAATTAACAACCATAGCATGACTAACAGCTCACATAAACTTTTATCCCAACTACCTGGGGACGGCTAGACTACTCACAAATCCACCCAATTAATATCAAACTGGATTTTCTCTGGTCCACCAGGCAAAGGAAGGTACTGCCTATTGCATTTCCACAGCTATTTCAGCTACCAAACTCTATATAAAACAGAGGTCTAACTAGAATTTTTCTTGTAGCATACACAAATAATTAAACAATAAATGAGACCCAGATCTAAAACGAAGATTGAACGACCTCTATTCATTTCTGTGGCAGCCCTCTATGCACTATTTATCAGGAAAAATCTTTCTTTGCCATTGATTCCATAATGAAACATCCACCATATCTTTGGTATCTATAGGGTTCAAGCACGGAGCCAGGTTCACTAGCACTTTATGCATTAAAAAACCACCTTTCCGATTTTTTCCACATGAATTGCAAACCCCATACATGAAAGCAAAACTGAAATCACCATCTCGTTGACTCTTATATTCTTTGTCTATGTTAGAATCTGTCATTGTTTTTTTATTCCTTTTGTCCTCTGCTATTTATCACCTATGACAGTCTTTGACATCTCTAGTTGTCCACTACTCCACTAATAATATGCATGTCATTATTTCTTTTCATTGCACACATAATTCAACAATCACGTTTCTGGTACTTTCATAATTATAACAAGCAATAACTGAAACCACCATCCCTTCAGCTATTTTCTGCTGAGACATACATGTTCTTTTCCATCAACTGCTATTCATCACATGACACTCTTAGGCAGACTGGCAACTCTGGTTGTGCACAATAATCATGGATAGGGTATCAAAATAGGCTTGAAAGAGAATTCATGGACAGGGACTCGACATAGGGCTTGAAGGGAGAAAGTAAAGAAAACAGGACCAAGATCATTAAAATATGATAGAAATTGAGATGAAGCAATAGGAGGCACCACAAGATTGCAATCCAGAGAGATGAGATTTCTCTCAAAGTCTAAAGAATGCAGCTGAACAGGTGTGTGTTTCTCTCACCAAATCTCAATTTCTTGATTCAAGAACACATCAGCAATGGTGTAATGAGATAAAAGGTGATTGACAGTTCTATTTTAGCCAAATAAAAGCTGCAGTTATGGGCTTCAGCGATTTCCTGGAACCTTGGTTCATTCCCAGAAATCCTGATCATTCTCTTGGATTAAATTAAGAGTTTAGTCATTCCATGGCAGCACCAAGTTACAGAGAGAAATTCGACTAGGACATGAAGGCAGGCAAGGGAAATATGCAGGTCACCTATTACTTAAAATAGATCAAGAACCTAAAGGCCCAAACATGAACAGAAAGATCAATGTACATCCCAATAATCAATCCCGAATTCATCAACTTACCTTTAAATAAGACTAGCAGACGAATTGCAATAAGCGAAAAGTATAAACAGCAAGCTAGATGGCAATAACAGCAGTCCTGTATCTTTTATTGGGGATTTCTATTTCAAGAGGGTGGGTAAACTAAACCATTGAAGACGACTCTAGATTGGTTATTTCTTGGTTCTGGTGATGGTCCTCGAAGCTATCTTCATCTCTTAAGGAAAGCTGGGCACATTTGTCCCTAGAGGAATTTCTCTTTCACCTGCCGTCTGAACTCAGCTAACTCCTTAACAGATGGTTTGGCTAGGACTGGGTGAACAGGGGTTCTCTGTACATGGATCCATACCATCTGATTAGGTCCCCTTAGGTTTTTACTTCTGCCCTCCCTCTTGTTGTAGACTAGCATTGTTCTCCTAGATATCCCACCAAAAAAAAAAAAAAAAAAAAAACCAGAATATTTCATACTCTGAAAGGGGGGAGGGGGAAATCCCTTTACACTGTTTTCGCAACCAAAATATTCTCTAATATTCTACTCCTATTTAAAAAAGTACAAATGAACTCTCATAACTAATCCAAATAGAAGAGGACAAATCAAGCTACCCTCTTTATGCCTTAAATAGAATACCCCTGATCACAACACAGTACCATATTTAAAAACAATAAAGTAGACATTGCAAACAAGCCCCTCCCTAAAAATGACCATTATTCCTAAAAAACTAGTCCTACTTTGAAAAAAAATATTTTTTATTTGAATGTAAAACCCAAGCAACATCATGCTATTTCAGCCAACATAACTTCTGAATGGAATTTTGGATCAAATCCCACTCATCCTTAGAAGGAAAAATGTGTCTCCTACGTTGACAGTCCACATGAAATTAATCTAGAGACAGCTCCTGCATCCTAGCAATCAGCACCCAAGGTCTTCATATGATAGTTCTGTTGGTGTATGATGTCTTGTATTTCATCGCAGTTTAATCCAGGGAGTACTGGTGCAGCACCTAGACAGGCAGGACGGCGGTCCCGCTAGCCAATTAGCGGGCCGTGGGGGTTGCAAGGGGGCAGGAGGCCCCCTGCATAGCAAGGGGTGTAGGGGGGCATAGCCCCCCGTTCGAATTTTTTATTTGAGGGCAATTGTGTACTTTTCGGATTAGGGGTTTTTTTTTCGCTATATATTTGTAGCAAGGGTTTCTTTCTCTGTATTGCAAGCAATACCGAGAGGTGTGAGGACGAGCGCTGTAACCCTATTCTCCATTGATAGTGAAGCAGGATCTCATCTCACCGGGGACGTAGGCAACCTTGCCGAACCTTGTAAAAATCCGTGTGCATTGTTTATTTTGTTTTTTCCATTATCTTCTACATCGTTTTAGGGTTGCGTTTCTACAAGTTCACCAAGAATTACATATGTATATGTCCACCTCAATCTCATATGTAGGTACCTATACTTTTCCTTCATTCATTCAGCAGTCCCTTCCCTTAATAATTGTATTGACTGAATATCGATGTGAAGGATGGAATAAGATTTCGCTCCTATATTTAAAATCTTTGTTGAAAATTCAACTATCATTTGGTTCCAAACATATCGTTTCTCCATTTTTACAAGAGTTCTTTTCCCCCATCCAGATATCATGATTTGGAAAAGCACTTATGCCATGTAATATCTCCAGATGTTAATTGTCCTCTATCTTAAGCCTCCGACGTGGTTCTTATTTAATAATTTGAGAATCAACTATATACCTTTACCTGATAAGAGACTCTGCTAAACAAAAAATCTCCTGTATTTGATTAAAACAGCAATATTACTATTATATTATCATGTTCTATTAGAATTTCATTTTATTTTTCATTTGGGTGGGTGGGTGGGTGGGTGGGTGGGAGGGAGGGGGGGGGGTTGGGATAAATTAGAAGTCAACCAAAACAAAGAGAAGTAGAGATGTCTTACCGTTCTCTATACGAACCCACAGACAATACACACAAACTAAACTAAAATCAGCTAAAGTAATTTGCATTAATGCTACAGAAAACATTAAATTCATCACAAAAAGATGCCCATAATACAATCATTTCCCCTTGGATATTATTCTCCTCAAGCAAAAGGGACTCTACCTTGGGGGGGGGGGGGGGCAGTAGGAATACAAGGCAACCGTCTCTTCCCTTTACAGCTAAGATCATATATCCTCCAAATTATTAAGAAAAAATCCTTTACCTGCATATGCATCACTCAAAATACCGCAGTCAACCCCTAATCATATGTGTTAGAACAAACACCAAGAAACACGAATAATAAAGAGACAATAGATCCATACGACACAGAGATTTAACGAGGTTCACACACCAGGGTGGTGTGCTACGTCCTTGGGCGAATAAGAAGATGATTCACTATGCAGAAGAGAGATTTACACCCTAGCAGCGGCGAAGAAAAACTCACCCTGAAAACCCTAGCTGCGTGAAAACCCTAGAATACAATGACTTTCTCAACAAGCAACAGTACATTATATATCCTCCAAAAACGTGGGTCGACCCATCGGGTCGCGGTAGATCCGGTCAAACCATACCGCGGGGGCATAGCCCCCGCACCCCCATACGAGATCAGTGATGGGTTTCGGGCTTGGGCCGCTCTGCTTCCATCACAGATCTCAGAAAATTTTCCATTCGGGTCGCCACCAAAATATGTCGGATCGGGTCAATCTTCAAAACGGGTCAAGAATTCGAGACAAACTTAACAATATGGTATGTGTTTTTTTCTGCAAAACTATTTCATCATGTATCTTCTATCTACTTAGCTGTCTTTGTTTGCTAGAACATTTAATCCTCCTTGAAATAATCTTCTCTGGCTTCGCGTACTTGGATGAGATGTTCGTCCAAGAACTAATGTACACCCCTCTAAGAGAGACTGTCTCAAGTGTTGCCTTTTATTGCTTTCACTAATCAATTTAATCTGTTGCATGAATCAGAAACTTTAATGTCTCCATTCTAATTTAACTGATTTTAACCTCAAAAAGTCACATCTATTGGATCCTTATCTGTCACTCTCCTTATCCTTTTTGCTATTGTTTCTTCACCTCACACCAATTTTATCCTATTACTGCCAAGTTACAGCATTCTGAAAGATTGATATCCACCAAAAGTGAAAAAGAACTGTCGAACAATGTGTGGGGGAAAAAACTAAGACCACCACAAGACTCCAAGCAAGATGTTAAACACGATTAGATGACCACCTTATTTTAAACATGAAACACTCTCCAGTAGTAAAGCCCCACTCACAGAATTCTGCAAGAATACTTCTTCAAATTGTAACAATCAAGGAGAATATGCATTTGAAGACCAACCTGAATCCTAACCAGTTATGTTTACCAAGGAAATATACTACACTAGTGAGCAGCTAAAAATACAAAACAATAATGTGACAATTATAATATTTTTAGAATCTAGTTAAAGATTGTCGAAATTTTTTGGTGGAAGGAGCATATCCTAGCAACCAAACAAATAGAGCACAATGTTCATTTTTACACGAAGACACTTTTGCACAGCATTGACAAGTGTTCTAAGAAATCCAAGATTTTAAAGAATCAAGCATGAGAACAAGCAGCACATGATGTATAAATCTACACCGCACTAATTCCACATATTTAATTTAGAATAGCTCTGATTTCTAAAAGGTTACTCTTTCATTGCTTTTGATTGGTTGACGACATTATCTTGAAATTTTATCATAAGAATTGAATCCGCGCAGTGAGATGATCAGCCAGTGGATTTGATTGACTCTGTGATTCCAACTAGTGGACAAGTTATAAATGACATCAAAGTTGGGAGTGGGATAATGGGAGAACATTGAAAGAAAATTTCCAGAAATAACGCAAACTCGCATCCTCGTCCTCATTGAAGATCAGAACAGAATTAAAAGCAGAAATCTTGTGCAAGAAAAGAATAAACAAAATAAAATCTCATAAACTGCGGATCATCCATCCACCCATCAGAACCATCAGAAATGATTAGCTCAGAGCAATACAACAAGAAAAAAATGAATGGACGAAGGATTAAACACAAAACAAAAATCCTCGTCTCCTTTAGAGATAAGTTACGTGGTGGAAAATAGATATATTCTAAAAGCTAAAAATTGCTAAAACAAGCAAAGGAACTAGAAAACATGGAGAGAAATTTAACAGAACCAAAATCCGCAGAATTGGATGAGCGAGCAATCGGGAATCCAAACCAAGTCAGGTTGATTCAAGTTAGGGAAGAAGAGGTCGGAGGGGCTTGAAATCAAGCACCGGGACCAGATCTGTAGCGGTATAGCTTTCCAAAGACGTGGAGAGCGGTAACAAAGCCGATGAAGCAGAGGCTCATGACAAGGACGACAGTAGGAGTGATCTTCAAGCCTGGGGCATCATCGGTGTAGAACCTCAACATGTTACTTCCACCCCCGCCACCCCCGAATCCGCCGGACCCACCTCCTCCTCCGCCACCACCACTAGCACCACCTAACCTCCGCCGCCGCATCCCGGCGGTTGCTGCCGCAGAACCACGCGGCGCCATAGTACCTGGCCGCGATGTCGAAGAAGATGAAGCCTGAGATTGTGAAGTTCCTCTAGCCATTGATGTCGTCGATTGTTGTCCTTCTGGTACAGAAAACCTGAGCAACAAGCAGCTGAGCACCGAGAACGAGAGGGAGAGAGGAAATTAATGGATCTGTCTGTCCCTCCTTTGATAACGTGTTACGGACCTTACGGTAGTGGCCGTTGAATGAGACTTGGGCTTACATTGGTGGGCCCTTTGGTCCGTCCATCAAGACTTCGGCCAATACACGATTAATGATGTGCAGTCCGTCCGGATCTCTATGGTCCTAAATTGATTGGGGTTTCTTTTATTTATGGGAAAATTAAAATGTTTTTTTTTTTTTATACATTTTAAGAATTATAATGTTCTCTAATTCTTAGGGAGTGTGTGAATGTGAGCTCTATAATTTCCTTAGAATTTGATAGTTCTTTTATTTATTTTTTATTTTATTCCAAAAGTCTTTTAAGATGATGGATTTTGAAACATAAGGATTTTCAAAAATAAGTTGAAAGAGATATATCATTTATTGTTATCTTTCATTAAAAAAAATAAAAAATTATATTGTAATACATAATTTTTTCTTACACATTTATAATGATACTATTATCCTCATTGAAAAATATATATATAAAATAATAATAATAATAATAATAAAGTTACAATTTACAACAAAATTTTCTTTTTATAAAAACTCACAAGTAATAATGTGATTTAGCTCTGCATTATTTTAAATATTTATGTCAACAACACCTTCACCCACACCTTTTTTTTTTTTCTAACAATTGGGAATTTTATTGATAAAGGAAACATTGCACAACAAAGTTCTAAAGTCAATCCAAAGAACAATAAAGTTTCATAGGTTTTTTTTCCGTCCATGTGTAGGTAGTTTGCATCTTCACAGACATGTCTATCTCACTGCGCCTCTCTTCAAGACATTGCCCAAATCGTTACGCCTTTTTTGTGGGTCAGAACTTGTCCCACAATGAATTTCGCTACCGTAGAACTGTTATAGTTACAGTTGTTGCTCATCGGGGTTTCAATTGCTGACTCCCCTGTCATCAGGTCACCAACTTCCTTGATCTTCTGACACTGTGCAGGCATCAACCCCTATACATGGTCTTACGAATTTGCGGAGACCTGTGTTTTTGGGTAAACAGTTGCCCGGGCCTAGTCAGTGCTACCCCGTTGCAAGGAGGCACGCCTTCTCCCGAAAAGTAGAGGTATTTGAATTACAAACTTTTAAGCCAATTAGTAATAGGCCAAACTGTCTTGTGCACTAAGGACAACACCTTCCTGACTAGAGAGTCAATGATTTTGTTTGCCCCCATAAAAATATGAGAGAAATAACATTCAACAAAATAGGCTATCAAATACTGAATATCAGAGATAATGGGAAAGACAATAGAGGAGCAAGCTCTAAGGGGCTGTTGATGAGAGAGATGAACTCCTTGCTATCAGATTCTCCATGAATTTTGTCATAACATTCCGAAATGGAATGGAGGAAGGCTACGAGCCCTCCCTTGGCCTTTCCAAGGACACATGCAACATCATGGTTAACCTTATGAAAGCCTAGAGGGAGGCTTCCACTTCTCCTAAACCTGGACTGAATTGCCACAAACTCCTGACAAAGAAATAGATTAAGCCTGCATGAATTCCATATTAGCTTTTAAGAGTGGCCTGAATAATGTCCAAAAGAGATCAAGTTCGAAGTTTAAAGATTTGAGTCATTTCTTGCTATTTAAACTTGTAATTATGAGTTTCAACTTCTCTTATCTATTTGGGATCACTCGCACAAGGTTTTGCTTAATGTTTTAGTACTTTTGATGAAAATTGAATGATTATCATTCAAACCCGATATGACTCAGAGTCCACCAGACCTAACCAAACTGTGTTATCCAAATTCGAATCCAATCCTTTTTAACTTTGGGAAATCCATTTGCGACACAACATAACATAATGGGCTCCTGAGCCAACAAGCTTTCGCAAAAAGGCAGGGAAGTTTGTGTTTCTAATCATTTTAGAATTTGTTTTCATTATGACTTGCTGAATTTTTTTTTCACTATGAGTGTGCTGCGTCGAAGCAAGGATGCGTTCAAGGTACTGGTTTTGGACTATGGCATTCTCATTTTGCCAATTTAGAAATCTACGGAGATGGCTTATTCAGACAAACCCCTCATAGCCGAGCGGAGCATATAGAACCGTCGGACGAACAGGAGTACAATAAAAGAGTACATCCTAGACACACTTCCCCAACATTCTTGGATTTAGCATCCGCCAGTGAGACTGCTCATTTCTCGAGGTAGACTAGGGCGGGGAATGAGTGTGAAGCTAGAATGATCAAATAGCGGAGTTGCTAACAAGAGGTCATTTTGCCAATTTAGAGCTGCTTCAGCCGGAGAAATCTCTTTTGGTTGTCCAGTGGGTAGGATAGGAGGTTTAACCTTCCAGACATGACGTACACCATGAGAATCAGGACCATAATCTGTAGGACCAGGAAAATTCTGCAAGGGAGCAGAAGAAGAAGATCCTGGAGCATACATGCAACAAGGAGGGACCATAGAAGATGGGGGCTTAGGTGGTGGAGGAGGTTTACAGACCGGAGTAGGAGGGGGAACATAAGGAGGTTCCAAGGGAGGAGCACCATATTTAACCATAAAAGGATAATGGGCTTCAGTACTTAAGGGACCGACGAGCTCCAATTGTTAACCTTACAGACTTCACAAAACAAAAAAAAAAAGGCAAATCAATGGCGATAATGCCAGATATTGAGGATGTGATGATACCTACCGGGGTCGAGGATTGAATTGTAATGGCACAAATATAAACTCGAAGCTTCTTCAAGCAGTCTTTACAATTGCGTAAGGATCAAATGAAGAACCAGAGCAATTGATTAATTAGTTACAGATGATTTAGAACAAGGGCCAGATGAGGCCAATCGATATCAGTTGATCAATCCGAAACTAGCTCGCTCTCCAAAATTGGAAAAATCCATCCAAATTTCTCAATACAAGAGCCCAAAGGCTCTAAACCCTCAAACTGAGAAAAATTCATAGATGTACTATGTACATACAGAGTCCAACGGAAGACAAATTCGCGAAAAAGAAAACTAAAATTAGAGGGCAGAGGTAGGAGAAGAAAAGATTTTAAGGATTGTCTCAGTCGCTAGCCAGAATCCCCAATTTGAGATGACATGAATCTATGGAATTCTGCTATCAGAATCATCAGATAACCCATCTCTCATCATCGTAGTCTTTTTCTTCCTCACTCTCAAAATTTTGGAGATTTTGAAGTTGATCCATGAATTTGTTTCAGTTGTATACTGGGCATCGTCCTTGCAAAGCAAGCAAGCGTCGACGAGTGCGGAGACGAGGATCGATAGTGGACTCCGAAGAGGAAGAAGAAGAAAAGTAGTGATAGATAGTGGTGACGATGAGGACCACCCCAACACATATCACCCCGTACACATGTTGGCTCAACTTTCCAAACGACATCATTGCAACTCTGCAACTCCGATGATGAAGACGATGATCTCGCAATTCGCTCCTCCTTCGTTTTCCTACTTTGCGTTGCTCGCTCTCGATCTCGATCTCGATCTTAAACTCAACTTCTTCGCTGAGAATGGAACCCGAAACTATACATAGAGAAGTGAGGGAAGGAGAAAACAGAGGGCAGAAACCAATGGTCGCCGCTGTAACGAGGATTTCTGGATTTTTGGAAATTGCAAAAACAATTTTAGGATTCCATTTTCTATAAATAAAGAATAAAGGAAAACTATAAAAGAAACCTCCACAGCCTTGCCATCCTTATCTCTTTAATTTGTTTTAACATGGGCCCACCCCTTCAACCAAAACCACTGGCCCATCTAAAACCCTAAGATCTTATTGGCACTCTACACCACCCTACTGCCGCAACTGGCCTTTAGCTTTGTTTTCATGGAAGATAGTTGGCTGTTTCTTTGTTAAGTCGGCATATCATCTTCAATGCAATCAACATAATATAAATTAGAGTTCAAACCTAACATCATAGGGGTTCATACTGGATTAGAATGTCGACTGTGGTGTGGAAGAAAATTGGAGATGTCATACACAGGCTTATCTCAAGGTGTTGATAGACCCCATGTGTCACCATTTGTACATTTTTGTTAAATTGCGTTTTTTTTTTTTTTTTGGCTTAAGGAATATGGTTTGATTGTTCCTTACTCTTTATTTTTTTTGGTTAAATAAGGTGTTTGGACCAGCTTACGCGTATCTTGATTAATTCTTAAGGAGACTAGTACAGCAAGCCAGTAACTTATCGCCATGATCTCCACTTAAATATTAAGGTGCACTCTTTAGAAGATATTACAACTCAAATTTGGATTCAAAGTTGGGTTCACTTTAATCTTAAGGGGAAGAGGGTTATTCGTGAAAATCAAACCTTAGTGAATATTCATAATGTGATATTTGTGGAGGGTGAAGAATGACTAATCTTAATCATTAAACAATGGACTCTGGATGAGGTTATTACAATAGCACATAATGCAAGTTTCTACAATATTAGGGTCGACCAGTAACAATTATTTTACATACTAAAACTGTTGAAGGCCAAAAGGGCATAGTGAGGGACAAAGTTGGACGTCTGCACTTGAGACTCAAGATACACGATTGGAAGATCTTGGCATCTGATTAGTGAAGCAATGGCTATGAGAAGTGGACTGTTAGAAGTAATCTTCAATAGCTATGAGTAGCTTTTGGTGGAGACAGATTGTAAGTATCTCTGCACTTTTATACATATAATGGATTCTAAATATCAGGATCAGGGGCGAGAATGTTCTCATAGGAGAATTTGATTCGATCTCGTAACGTAGCTCCTAGCATGACTCCTATCATGACAGTGTGAGGATGCTTTTTCATGTCCCATCTCCAAGGAGGTCTATGAACAAACTTCATCGAATTAAATTCTATGGTACAAGAGTACCCAAAAAAATAAAAAATATACAATGAATCCATTTTCTATATGATACAACAGAAGAGAAAAGGAGGTAAAGTAATATTTTTACGTTCTAGATCTCTTGGCAAAGGAGAATTCTAGTGAACCCATATCGATTTCATGCTGGCCAGTGCGGATAGAGCGAGCTGGTGATCTCTGAGGCTCACCACTCTGATCATCTCTCTCATAAACCTCTGCCCCAACTACACTACCACGGTGCACAAGCTTCTGCTGCTGCAGAGGAAGGTGAGAGGAAGAAGAGTCATCATTGATTTCGTTATCTGCGGGAGGTGAGTCTTTGACGTTCCAGATTTCAGGAGTAGCGTCGGCATTCTTGAATCTGGGAGAGGTTGGGTATTCGTCAGAGCGCATGCCTCGGTAATTCTGCATGAGATGAACGGGAGACGTGCCATGCGACGGTGATGCTGGCCTACTTGACTCTGGTGTTGTGCCTGTGACACTTCCTTTGTTATGCTTTATTTGCTTCTTCGCCGTGTGGTGCCATTGTTTTAGAGCCGTCGCCACTCTATCGTTGAAGATTGTGGGCTTCATGCTCGTACCCATCTGTTCGTTCAGGCATTTCATCAAACATCTTATCTTCGTGAACCAGAAACATAGATATAAAGAGAAAAACTGATATGTAGAGCTAATATATTTGGCTCACCTGTGTAACCAACGCATATAGAGGGAGAGTGACGTAACTACAGAGGAACTGAATGACAACCCTGATCAAAGATCAATCACCAAACCCATTATGAATCAATTTAGATTGTTTTAAGGAATCCATCAATGGAACAGTTTAGATATGGAATAAGAACATAAGATCACTTACCCAGTTGCAATTCGGATGATAATGGCTTCATTGTATTTGTGGAAGCAAGACTTCTTCCCCTCAAATTGTATCTGAGATGATCAAGACAAGTAGAATGTTTAGTTTTTATCTCTATATAAGATGGAAGACATCATTGATTATGATCTCTTAACTAAAATAGTGATACAATTTGAGTTTGAACTGAAAGAAAAAGGCTGCAATGGCTTACCCAAGTATATGTTAAGAAGGCTAGCTGAAATGCATTCTACAAAACCCAAAAAACAGATGAACAAGAAACAAAAGTGGTAAGAAAGTGATAAATAAGCAAGAAAGCAAAGTGTTTCCTCAAGGAAAAAAGAGAAAAGAAAAAAAAAAAGCTAATATTCTGGATTGGATCTGGTGAATCTCATTATCAATAGTGATCAAGGTTTCAAAAATGGGAATTTGGGATGGAATTCATCATTTTTGGTAACTTAAAAAAGGTGCATAATGGTAGTGATCATAGCCCTCAGGACAAACCCCCCCTATAGTGAGCGGGCTTCCGCAGAACCAATGAACGATAGTGGGGCATGTCAGAACTCGAATCCACAAGTAGCCAACTCAAGCAATGATGGGTTGTAGACATTTTCACTACTAGGCTACCAACACTATTGGCGTCGCTAGGGATTCACACAAAAGGATATAAGGTCACATCATTAATGGTGAGGAGATTCTTCCTTCTCACCCGGTTGAATGGAAACTTTGAACATTTTGAATTTTTTTTGGGTCAAACCAGAAAATGAAGTTTACCTGAAAGAGAACGAAGTGGATGAGATAGAGAACAAGGCGAGGGCGGTTGAACCAGAAGAGGTCATCACCGGGTTCAACCACGGGGGTGCCCTTCACGACCTCTGCTCTATCTTGAATCTTCAACCCCATTTTCGTTATGATCACTTGTAACTTTGTCCCCACCAATAGAAGGATCTACACAAGTCACAAAACACGTCCCAACCGTCAGATCCAAACATTCGGACCCACAAAAGAGAATAAAGGGTTATGATCCATAATGTATAAATGTATAAAATTTTTTGTTACTTACAACCAACGGGATAAATGGCAGCCATAGGTAAGAATACCAGCCTGCAACAACAGAAAAACAATACCATTTTAGTATTCTTAGATTAGGCCTGATGTTGACCTATTGGTGACATGGGCCACCACATTTTGGCCTTTGGGCCTACGGATGGCCCACAAAAGACTAATTAAATTGTGCCAGCTGCTATTTAGTTCATGGGCCCATCACACTGGACCTTTGGGCATATTGATGGGCCCCACAAAAGATTAATTAAATTGGGCCAGCTATTGAGTATTTAGTACATGGACCATTATATTAGATCTTTGGGCCTATGGATGGGCCCCCAAGCGCATTAATATTTTTTAGCGCAAAGAATTAACTCCCTTGGATGAATTGGTACTCAAAATGATGTATAATGACTCACCATGGGTATTGAATAATAGGAATACCACCGCGAAGAACCAGATTATTGGACTGCAAATAACAAAACAAAGTGATAATAAATACAAAAAAATAATTTAAAAATGTTCATGAAAAAATTTAAATCCAGATATGAGAAAGATCGAAGATACCTGATACCAACGACAACCTTGAAATCTTCTTCAAGTGATCGGTTGATGTATTTCTGAAAATTGAAATTGTTTTGGCTTTGAGGTGCCAAATGGGCCTGAAATTGAGAAAGACCTCTTAGATATGGGCCTTAAATGGGCCTAAAATACCATGGAACACCCATTATCCAACTAGAACTTACCATGATAAAGCCATGGCGTAGGGTCAGGTAATCCACTTTTGTAACTGATCTAAAGAATTGTCTGAAGAAGCAAAACTGCAAATAAATGTGAAGGCGTTAGTGTGTCTTCATTTTCATTTCAAACCCCTTTAAATTGATGGGCCCTCTTAATGGGCTTTCCCAATCAATGTTAAATCTTTTTCTTTAATGCAAAAAGTCATTAGTAGGAGTTAACTGAAGGTCAAAACCCTCTTAATGGGACACTTTAATTATATTTATTGATTTTTTATATAATTAGAGAAGTCATATTTTGGGGCAATAACTGAAGCCCACGCGGTCCACTTCAGGACAATAAACACAACACGCTTTTTCAAAAGGGTCCATTAGTAGTGGGCCCCCACTGCCACTTTTCATAATTTAACATTGAAATCTTAGCCTACTGAGACAAAATAACTTTCCATGTTTTAGGGGAAAGTTGTCATGTGTCCTACCACCAACAAAATATAAATATTTTTTTTTTCTAAAAAATGAATTATATTTTATTAAAAAAAAACATTTTTTGTGTTTGGTTGTAAGGGTTAAAGAGAAAAATCATGGAAGTTTTCTTTTAGATTTTGTTTGATTAGAAAGGAAATGCAAAATTTCTCTGCGAAATGAAATATATTTTAAAGAGAAGAAAAATCATTTTTGGTGTTTAATTAATTGCAAAGAATATGAATTAGAAAATGAGATATATTTGACAAAAAAATGCAGTATTTTGCTCTCAACCAAACGGAACCATTAGGGCAGGTGGATAGATAGAGATGGATGATCTGTTCAATGATAAATGATCCATGGTGCCATCACCACAGATATTTTCAGTAAAGTTAGATACGGTTAACGATTCATGAATGCCATGAAAGATCAGACAAGAAAATGAATATTTTCTATCTTTAAGAATAAAAAGAAAATTCCCGAAAAACCCTTAACCCATTACTTATCAAGAAGACCAGAGTATGAGATTCTTACAATCCAGAGGAGAATAGGCTTCTCACTCCAAAAGTTTAAGTGCCTTCTACCAAATGATGTATCCCTTGCAAACCTGAACCTATCTGGATCTGCCATAAACCACCAAAAAAACCACCGTTTTCATTCTCAAAGATCAAATAAAAAAAAAAAGAAAAAAAAAAAGAAAGAAAGAAAGATAATAATAATTAGGGATTTAATATAATTACTTACCATGTGAGAACTGATATTCAGCTGTCTGTGTTTCCTTTTCCCACTTCTTCCAGCTTTTCATCTGCAATATATTTTTTCATTAATAGAGAGAGAGAGAGAGAGAGAGAGAGAGAGAGAGAGAGGATTTTCACCTTCATTCTACCCAAAGCCATTGTAGTAATACAATGGATGACATGGAAAACAGCTAACACAAAGATGAAGACATGAAGTTGGTGAATTGCTTCATAAGAAATCAAAGCAACTTTTCCCTGCAAAATTTATACAAACCCATTTCATTCACAACTCAAATCTCATCTCTCTATATATTTTTTTCCCAAGTTCCAAACACAACAGGGAAAGATCTCAAGAATTAATTAATTCATATAAAGAGCCTTACTGTTGCGCATGACTCCCCAGTTGTTGCAGCTAAAATCCGCCGGAAACCTTCATCGGAGTCAAGAAACGAGAGAAGTCTCCGGCTATGATCCCCTGAAACAACCCCTAATTTGGTCGTTGTACTCACTTCGACTGTAGTACTACATGGACTCCAAGAATTTCCAGCTTTCTCTGAGACGCAAATCTTCGAAATTGATGTTTGGAGAACCGTTAGCAGCAAAGATATAAACCCTAGCAGCATCAGCTCTTCATGAACAAAAAAAAAAAAAAAATGTTAGTTACAAAAACTTTGGTTAATTATTTCATTTCATACTTAATTATAGTTTATAGCTACCTGATTTGATCTTTTCCAATGCTTCATAGAGACCTCGTTTTTGTTTACGCATCAACCACTGCAAAAGCGAGTTGCGAATATAATGTTAGAGACTTAGGTATAACTCATCCTTAAAATCTAACCGTGGTAGAACTCATGCTTACCTTTCCGATTAAATGAATGATTTCCTCGATGATAAGAGAGACAAGAACCAACACGAAACAGACCGCGGCTACGGCCCATGTCGGAGTATTCTCCAGAGACCGACTGACCGTAGTGGTAGTGTCTCCGGCCATATCCACTACCTCGATTTAATACTCAGATGGAAAGAGATGAACTGGGTAGTATTGAATAAGGAGATGTAGAGAGAGTTGAAGAAAGCTTGGGAGTTTAGAATGTTTATGTCTGTTTAAATACGTTTTCAAAGGGAAGGAGGGGAAGGGATAGTAAAGACAGACTCATTGGGTTTTAATTCCGTGTGGGAAAGAGTAACACAAATGGAATTGTTGACTGGGTAAAAGGAAAACTGAATCAAAAAGCTGCAAATAATAATAGTTCTTGATGAAAAGAGATGTTCTTTGACTTCATGTCCCGTGTAGTTGGTGAATTCCTTCATTAGAGAAGTCATGATTCCTTCCCTGATTTTGAGTTCTGATTAAGGGGATTCCTTGTAAGAAATTAGGGATTCACCGAATTTAGAAGGTGGGCCCCTTTTTGTTACGGTTTCATGTGCAGCTCAAACTGTCATGTCCGTACAAGTGACGTGGTATTTCTTCTGTGTTTTGTTGGGAATTCACACAAGTAAAATCTCGGTGGTGGATTTTATATGCAAGAATTATCCTCATACCATCGGGAATCTGATTCACACCGTTGTTCACTATCGTTGGCACTTACGAGTGTAAAGTATCAAGAAGAGCGGCGTCCATGCATACAACAATACTTTTTACACGTGAAGATCAAGATCTTTGTAGAAATGCATTTCAGTATTACAACAGAGAATAGGGTTACAATGTCCGTTCTCACACCTTCCAATATTACTTATATTACAGATAAAGAAAACATCACTACAAATATATAGCAAAAAACCTTAATACAGAAAATACAAAACTATCGTCAAATAAAAAATTCAAGTAGGGGATTGCGTCTGCTACACCTCTCGTTGTTCTGTTTTGTTGAGACGCCTGCACCAGTACTCCCTGGATTAAACTGTGACAGAATACAAGAAATCGTACACCAACAAATCTAATGGTCATGAAGTTTAATTGACATTGAGGGAGAAGAATTGTCGAGAAAACTATTTTGATACAGTTCTCAAAAATCGAACACTTAACCATCCTGCTTTGATATCATGTTCGTGACCCTTCTGCACATGATATGGTAATTTTCTTTGTGCTCTAATACCTTGTTCACTACTTAACATTACTATTTCACCTAAAAGTTCGAACTGCTAGGAAAATACAACACTGATATATTGATACTAAGAGAGAATAAATATCGGAAAAACTCTTCCAATGCAAATATCAGTTAAAATAATCTTTTACTATGCATGCATGGAGATTGGAGATAGGGGTGTCAAAACCTAGTCCGAACCGATAAAACAGATCAAAAAAACCCAGACCGAACCACCCGATCCTTATTGTATTGGTTTTGGACTGAGGTATGTTGGGGTAGATTGAAAACCGATTCAAACTGAACCGACCAATATTCAAACCGAATGAAACCGATAAAAAAAAATGATTGTGAGATTATAAATTGGTAAATTGATTATCAATTTTTTTACAATATTAGTGATAATATTTTTTATTGTAACAGGAATTATTACAAATCAATTAATATGAGGTTGTAAATAGAGAAATTGATTTGTAAATTGTAACAGTGCTTCCATTGATTTCCTTGTTCAATATACAAAATTAGTTAAATAGTCAAATGAATGATTAGATAAAAGAGTTCATTTTGTGATTTCAATATCTTTTTAATAATTAGTTATTCATTGGTTTCAATATTAATTATCTTCGTCAAACCTTTTGTCACTATAGGTTATGGATGTAAGATTTCATTATTGTTCAAGCTCGATAATAAATCGATATAAACCAATATTATCTGATATTGAAAAATCAAAATAAATCAAAACCAAACTGAACCAAAACCATTCGAAAACCGAAATTCCTTAATGGAATGATTTTGGATTTTCTCATTCCTAAATCTAAATTGATTCAATCCGACCAAAATCGAAGCCAACTAACTGATTGACACCTGACGGTATAAGAACTCAAAAAAGGAATTTGAAGATTGTCATTAAGTCAACTAATATGGGGCCAACTAACTGATTGACACTTTACTAAATCTGGTTGAATCATATCTTGTTAGATCATAACTGTGTCAGATTTATTTTCCACGCGCATATGCTGCGAAAGAGATTATGAGACTACGTGTATTTCTGGATAAGGAGGATGGATTATTCGTACATAATAGGAGATTTGTTCTTTGCATGAACCGGTCGGGCTTTCTTTTGGGATCAGATAATCAAAATTGGAAGCTACCATTGGCAGGGGTGAGAAAGAGACCACTTAGATCAGATGGACTATTCAACCCATGATTTGAGAAATTAATATCCGGTTATCCGATTTGTATCAGTCTGCAACGGTACAAATCAAGGTTAAAAAAAAAAAAAAAAAAATTACTAAAGAAAAAGTAGAGGTAGAATCGTCTAATCTCAATCAATACAGGGTGATCGGAATTGGTATTGTCAGTGATTGATACCATAAACTTAAACCATGATCCAACCAGTTGTTTTTCTACCTTGCCTTTGCTTAGGTTGCATTTGGTAGTCATTTGAAAAAATGTTTTTAATTTTTTATTTTATTTTATGGAAACAAGAAAATAGAATCTTTCGTTTGGTGTCCATGGTTTGTTTCCCCCTTTTTTTCAAAATGAACCGGGTAAAAACAAGCCATAAACGAGAAATGTTGGAACCCATGTTTCGATATTAGAGTTTTGTTTCAAAACAGAATTTTAATGTAGAAATCAAAGAATTCTGGTTTTGACATGAAACGTCGTTTCTGGAACATAATAACTATCAAACACAGCCTTAAGGCTATCAAAAATCAACCCGAACTGATTAGATTGATTAGAACTGACCGATAAAAAAGATGAATCGAATAGATTCCTTATAGGTTTGAGCACTATTAGTTAAAACGCGTTTTAAACGCAGTTGCGTTTTTAGCCGTTTAAAACGCGTTTTCCCATATGCTATTATACAATACAAAAAAAAAAATGGAACCGACAAAAGAATCCGTTTTAAACGTGTATCCGTTTTTTAAGGGTAAAATAGGAATTTTATTAAAAAATTAATTAATAAAAAAAAAAAAAAAACTATTAGTAAAAGTGAAGAGTGAAGACAATATGGTACTTGGTTTTTGGTTTTTAACTTCCATACTATCCATAGGAAAAAAATCTCATCTTCTTATAGCCCATTGAGTAAGGAGAAGCTAAAGCTAGCAACATATCATTTTCTTGTAGTCCATTGGGCTATTTTATCTTGGGACTTCCAGAGCTTTTAGAACATTAGATGCATGTATACAGGTAATAATCTCTCAAATTGCATGAGTATACTACCGTTTTTTTTTGTTTCGTTTTTTTGAAAACTACACGTTTAATACTCATATCCTTCATTTTCGTCCATTTGTCGTTCGTTTTTTTTTTATTATACCGTTTATCGTTTTTATCTGTTTAAAATCCATACCGTACGTTTCTATTTTTTTGCCGTTCCTGTTTTAACTAACAGTGGGTTTGAGTTCAGTTTGGGGATTTTAGTAATCAACAAAAAATTGCAACTCACCAAATCCAATAAAAGCTAGAAAAAAACCAATAAAAATGTTTTTACACTATTTTATATATATATATATATATATATAATATGAAAACCCAAAACTGTACTAGAGATAGACCGATAAGGGCCCGTAAAAGAAAACCAATAAAAATCAAAACAGAAACAGATCAGATCTCAACCAATGAAAATGGTTTTGATATGAAAATGTGATCTGGGCTCTAAGTTATTTAATAATTAAACAGGTTGACCAAAGATGCGTACAATAAAACTACCTAGATCCACCAGCTTAACTATTGTGGTTGGGATAGGGACTGAATGGTTAAACAATCCACATAAAATTATAATTAATAGGTCACATGTCTAAATTTGATGGTCCAACTTGATTATGTCCCATCATATATCAACTTTTCTCATTTAATTTTTCAATTGTTTTAGTAGAATTAATCATTGGATTACTTGTCGGACTTAATGAAATTTTCATACTTAAAAAATAAATGGTTATAATTATTATCCCATATGATTGTATCAACTACTTTTTTTTTTTAATCATATTTAGTAATGATATATTTTACATTTAATTTTTATTTTACGTACCATAGCAAAGTGTTTTGAATGCAAAAATAAAATAAAATTTTATAACCAAATATGGAACGATTTGAAGTTAATGTTAAACTCACATGGAAATGATTACATACATATTTCTTTTTTTAAGTATAAAAATCTCATTTCCCTTACATTCAAACATAGCCATAGGAATCTCATATAGATATGAAAATTTGATCATGATTAGATGGTGAAGTGGCACATATATCAATCAAATTTGACTATATCCAATGGCATTTAATTTATTGACGATGTGATGGAATATAACAAAATCATTTCATTACAAGAAAAAGATGTAATAACAACAGGTTAGACTTGTGCCCTAAGCCAAGCCACTTTGTTGATAGAATTTAATTAATAATTTAGTAATTTAAAACAAAAATTATTGTAAGAAAAAATGTACAATAATTATGGATATAACAATTGTCAAAGTCGTAGGATAAGGATCCATGAAATGGACCT
>NC_056568.1:7662225-7673522 GCF_013358625.1 Macadamia integrifolia | reverse complement strand
GCAATAAGGCTAGAATGGTATTCTTATTTAAAAAAAAAAAGTTGTAATTAGGTTCCTTGGCATATTTCTATGTTGACAAATCAATCGCTTAAGGAAAGGTTAAACCGCTCGATGAAGACAGGAGAGTTGAACCCCATGATTTTTCTGGGACCTCTGTCCTTAAAAATTACTAATCAACTACACTAGCAATTCTTTTCTTATATAGTTAGCATGGACCACAATCAACAATTCTCATTTCTCTTTATATATTTTTGTTGAAAGTCCAGAAATTATCCGCATATTTTTTTTAATCTCTTTCATTGATAGAACTTAAGCAACGACTTTAGTAATAATAAAAAAAAAAAAATCAACATATTGTACACTTGAATGGTAAATAGAAAAGAATTCTTATTTATTATTAAAAAAAAAAAAGGTGTTCATAAATTTGATTTTCTATCACGATATTAAACACAAAATTTTAAAGACCCAACTTCTCTTCATCTTCGCATCATAAAAATAAAACCCATTAATTAACATGGGGAATCATGTTTTTTTTATACAATGAGAACTTAAGCAACAACTGTAGCTTAAAAAAAACTCAACATGATATTGTACACTTGAATGGTTCAAGCGTCATGATACAAAAATAGAAAAAAAATTTTATTTATTATTTAAAAAAAAAGGTGTTTATAATTTTGATTTGCTATCACAATATTAAACACAAAATTTTAAAGACCTAACTTCTCTTCATCTGCGCATCATAAAAATCAAACCCTTTAATTAACACGGGGAATCATGTTTTTTTCCATTTTATACAATGAGAGGCGAAAGTTACGAATGACAAAATTTTCTTATGGCATTATTACATCACCAGTGGTGAATAGATTCTCTCTTCTCCACGAGAGTGGGAAGTGTTGAGGTGAGTGGGATAAGTTATGAAAGCCAACCAGAGATTCACCATTTGCTTATTTTAATTGTTAGAGAGAGAGAGAGAGAGAGAGGGGGGAAAAAAGTTGGCTTGTTGTGAGAGCCAACAAAAGATTCTCCATTTGCTTGATTTTAGTTTTTAAAGTCCTATGCCAGTGTCTGGTCTTGGCCTCTTGGGTTCATTTTCATGGACCAAACAAAACCAATCAATCAAAGTCAAAGGCAAAGTCAAGGGACAAGGATCGGTGAAGAAAACGAATAGGTATTAATGAATGATGACTTCATACGCTTGACAAAGTCATATAGAGATGGATAGTCGTGAGACTCAGACACTAGGGTGTCAAACCGTCGATTCGGTTTAGTTTTGGTCCATTTTATCATATATCAGATTAGATTGAAACTGGTTCGATTAGGGATCGGTCATTAAAGTTCAAATTGAAACTGGTTGGCTTCAACTTTCAATTCTTTATTGTTTTCTCTTATCGATTGTCTCATACAAGACATACACACACAAAAGCGTGTAGCTTTCTTTTGTTCATATATATAAAATATAATAAAAAAGAAGATCGAGCTTTCCTAAGATCATAAATCTTATGGTCCATCATGACCATGTAGAGGGGTGGGGGAGGGGAGAGAAAGTTATGGAATGATGAGGGGTTACATCTGGACCATCCCTTCATTCAGTCATAGACGAAGGAAAACTTATCCATTAAAAAAAGAAAGGAGATTAGGTATACCTTTCCTAGAGTTAACAGCTCAACTAATAGGAGGTTTTACTAGAGCTAGCGACTCAACCAATAAGAGAATACTTCAAAAGAAAGAGGAGAGAGAGACAACATAACCCAAGGGGGTAGCGCAGTTGGTGGGCAACGAAGTTGGTACAAGTTATAAACTTGGACGTCCTAAATTCGACTCCTTCAATGAAAATTGATTGGAACCCTAGTATAATACCGATTTTTAGAAGGAAGAAGAAGAAGAAAATAGGCACACATCTAGATATATCAATATCATACCCATGTATACCCAACCTTTTTCTATAAAAAAATATTACTTTTTATCTTTTTAGCCTCTCTCTCTCTACCCATCGATCCAATCCAGATCCAGACTGTAGTTAGTTATTTTTTAAATTCTTTATTTGTTTTTTTCTTTTGTTGAAAATTCTTAATCTATTTGCTCCAACTAATTAAGTCACGTGTGGTTTTCATTTCTCACTTTAGGTAGACAAAGGAAGTTTTTTGCATTTTTGTTCTCCCCAAATAATTTGGAAATTCAGGTTTAGATTCAAGCGATTTATTTGAATCATAATAAAAAAATAAATGTAACCTAGTCAATATTCATGAAGACTCATCTATGTTTAAGAAATGACGAGAACAGGTATGAATCAGTCCGAGTTTTCATTGGCTTGATGGTTTTATCATAATTATGAGAAACTCACCAAGTCTGGATTTTTTTTACTTGGCCATATATTATTCATGGATCATAAGTTTAGCCTACAATTAAACAAAAAAACTCTAGAAATTTTGATCATTGTCTTTACTAT
This sequence comes from Macadamia integrifolia, assembly GCF_013358625.1. NCBI lineage: Eukaryota > Viridiplantae > Streptophyta > Magnoliopsida > Proteales > Proteaceae > Macadamia > Macadamia integrifolia. Next base: position 7,671,076 of record NC_056568.1, on the reverse strand, counting down.
TGGTTCCCTTTTATTCTTCTCAACTGTGAAGCAATTATAATCTCTCCGTCCCATCTACACTTGGAGAAAGAAGAAAAAATATATTAATGAAATAAAAATAAAATTGATTCACCCTACTCATGTTTGATTCGTTTGAATCACCGAATTTTACAAATGACAAATTGAGGCAAAAAAAAATCTAATTTTCCAACTACAATCCAAATAAAGAAACTATGCATATAATTCTATTATGTGCGTGGAGTTCACGATATTCGTTATTGGCGATACCTGCATTGATACTTACTGATCGTATCAAGTTGATATTATATAAAAAGAAAGGGAAAAGGTTGGCTATGCCGCCGATATCAAGTATGTTAGCACCCATTGTGTCTATCTCTCTCTTTCATTTTTTTGAAATGATCCTCATATCCTTCCTGAATGATACTTCATCATGTGTTTCTATTGGTACTATCCGCTAGCATACTTGATATCGACAGCATACCTATCCCTCTCCCAAAAAGAAAAGAAAAAAAAAGATGTTCTTACCATATCAATTGGTCCATGTCGATCATGCATTGATATTAGTCATAGCCGATATCAATACAAATCAACGTATCTGATCGATCTGATACTGATACCTAAAGGTAATTATAACTACTATGAAATCAATTTTTTTTGGTCTACCAAGTTTGTCTGTTTGCGCTAAATGCAAATAATGAGCAGTATTTCATTCAACCACGATTCAGGAAAACTTTCTCCTATTTACTTTGACATTATAAAGAGATGAATATAACAACTGTCAACAACAAAGATGATTTTGTCATTATTTATGATGAATGGATTAAGTGATTCAAACTTCAGACTTTCAAGATTATTCAAGGTTGTTAGATCAAACACCAAGAAACACGAATAATAAAGAGACAATAGATTCATACGATAGAGATTTAACGAGGTTCACACACCAAGGTGGTGTGCTACGTCCTCGGGCGAAGAAGAAGATGATTCACTATGCAGAAGAGAAATTACACCCTAGCAGCGGCGAGGAAAAACTCGCCCTGAAACCCTAGCTGTGTGAAAACCTTGGAATACAATGACTTTCTCAACAAGCAACAGTACATTATATATACTCCAAATCGCTAGTTGACCCATCGGGTCGCGGTCGATCCGATCGAACCATATTGCGGGGGCTACGCCCCAGCACCCCCATACGAGATCAATGATGGGCTTCGGGCTTAGGCCTATCGGCCCAACCCCTCTACTTCCATCACAAATCTTAGAAAATTTCCCATTCGGATCGCCACCAAAATATGTCGGGATAGGGTCAATCTTCAAAATGGGTCAAGAATTCGAGACAAACTTAACAAAGGTAATTTAATAATGCCTTGGATTTATAAAATTCATTAGTCACTTTAGAAGGACTCTATCACTCTTGAAATTTTTACCACTTAAATCACTATCCTAATCGAATTCCATCACTTCATGGAACTATGGACAAATTTCCTTCAATTCCATCAATCTTATCTTCTTCCAATCTTTCCTTGGGGGCAGGTATGTGCGGGCTCCAATTAATTTAACTACATTTTGATGAACATTAAGGCTAATTTCAAGATTCAATATTAGATTAAAATGGTCGGGATAAGAATTAGTTGAGTTTGATCCTGATTTTAGTGGATTTAAAGCAGATTTTAGGGTTTAGAACAATTTTAACTGATTCTTGAGTGATTCCAATCAACTTTTGATCAATTCTGACTAAATCAAAATCTATACCGTTGGAGCCGAGTCAGATCCTAATTCCCAGTTTAATAACCTTACTTTGGAGGGTACTCAACACCTCGTCACATCGATTTTTAAAAGGGGGGAGGGGGCAATAGGGTAATGGGGGTTCATAAACTATCCCTTTTTCTTTTATAAGTAACTCTTAATGATTCCATAAAAAAAGTATTTCGTACAGAAGAAATTATTATTATTATTTTTTTTTGGGGGTTGTATTTGGATTCTTATGGCATTTCTGAGACCTATGCATTATAAAGTACCAACCAATTGCACCAGAATTCTTTTCCTATTTAGTTAACTGCTACTTTAGTCGAGCATGGACCATGATAAACAATTTTCATTTCCCTCTATGACTCTATCTGTATGCACAAATTATCAGTTTTTTTCATCTTTTTGGTTGATGGAACTTAACAAACAACTTAGTACCTTAAAAAATAAATTATTTTTACACTTGAGTGATTGAGTGTCATGATACAAAAAGTAGAAAAAGGCTTCTTATTTTACAAGAAGAGGTGGAAGTTGAGAGCATAGTTATTAAATTCGGATGAAAAATTATTCGAATTAATTCGTTTCATTAATTTAACTATTCAATCAAAATATCGGTAAAAAAACGGAGATAATAAAATTCGAGTTCGGATTTGGGAATTATTCGTTTACAAAAATAAAAAGAGGGCAAAAAATTCAGATGTTATTTTTAATATTTGCAATACTTGTTTCATATTATCTATCAATTATCATATATATATATAACTTACAAATGATATAAAAATTAAAGTTTTAAATTTTAAAGATAAAAATATTATATTTAACTATTTTTTTTTCTACACTCATTTCCTATTACTCAAATAATTGAATTAGAGAAAGCGAGACTGAGAGGAGAGGCTGAGCACAAATTCAGTTAAACTCATGTCACCCACCATGCATGTTCACGTTAAAGACTAGAGAGAGAATAAAGACTGTAAGACTTAGTCAAACCAAAATGGGGTGAGAGTTTTTTTTTTTTTTTTTTTAGAAGTATGAAAGATTACCTCAAGAAAAATAAACTTTGTCGATTTCTATTAAAAAAATAAGAAAAGTAACATTATGATAATAAATGCATAATAATCACATTATTTCTAAAGGCTTATTGACTTATTCAAGATACAGTTATTTTTATTTTTTTTTCAATTCGGTTATAATTCAGATAAAATTCAGTTCGGCTGAATTATTCTTGAATTTTAAAAAGGTCTATAAAATTCGAGAAATTTTCAGAAATTTTTATTTGATTCGGATTCGGATCGAATTATTCGTAAAATTCGATAAAATTCTGTTCGACCGAATTGGGAGAATTTAATAACTAGGGTTGAGAGTGATACAAGATTTCTAGTGGAAAAAAAAAGAATGATACAAGATTCCAATCATAGAATCACATTATTATAGTTGAGGAGATTCTCTCTTCTCCTTAGATTAGGAGAACTTAATCCAAAATTGAGAGAGAGAGAGAGAAAGTCACCATTTGCTAATGATTTTAATTGTTAAAAAGTCCCGGAACCATGGTTTTAAGTGTGAATATTGGATTGGTCATATCGTATTAACATTGGCTGAGATCGATTCCAATACTTGACCGATCCAGGATTAGATATTGTATCGAATCTGATCCAGATTGTAGTTAGTGATTTTTAAAACTCTTGGCCTGTTTGCTCCAGCTAATTAAGTCACGTGTGTTTTTCATTTCTCAATTTTGGTTCACAATGGAGGGTTTTAGAATTTTTGTTCCCCAAAAATAGTTGGAAGACGAAGTTTTGATTCAGGCGATTCATCTAAATCAAATAAAAAAAAAAAAATGAAACTTGATCAGGATTCATGAAAATTCCCTTAGGTTTGAAAAAATTACCAAAATATGTATGAGTCCGTCTAATTTTTATTGAATTGATGTTTTGTCGGTCTAATTTTTATTGACTTAATGTTTTTACTAAAATCAAGGGAATACCCTAGAATTCTTATTCATCATCTTCAATATTAGTTATGTTTTTGTCTTCTTAATTGTGAAGTAACCATAACATTAGTCCTATTCTCACTCAATGATAGAGAAGAATGAAGACATTAATAAAATAAGGGGATAAAAAAGATATTTGCCTTAACCAGGTTTGATTTATTTGAACACCAAGTTTAGAAAATGATAAGTCGAATGGAAAATGCTAACTTTCCAACTGTTTCCCAAACAAAGAAATTATGCTTAAGATTCTCCTCTTTTTTTGGGTAAAAAAGGATTCACTTCTATTATTTAAGTCGTGGATTAAAGAGATCCTATCTTTAACCATAGGTAAAGAAAAAAACTAGGCCCCTTTTATTTGAATGATAAAAAGGGGCAGGACACTAGTGAGAATGAGTTAAAGATTTGTATTTTTTAGTAAAATGAAATCTGTTGGAAGATGAAGGAAATAAAGGTGTTGTGAGATTCTATAGAAAAAAGAAACGGCAGGAGCAGAGAGATAGGTACAAAATTGATTTTTTCATGAATGGTGTGAAAGTCTATTATTTGGTAAGACTTTGAAAGTAATTGAGGTGAGATAAAGTTGAGCGACACATCAATAGCTAGACAATAATAATTGTATTTAGTGAATTTGTCGGGCAAAATTTCTACCCGATTATTATCCTAATATTAATATTTGTGATAGTAGTTTCTCATTCTTTTTCATTTTTTTCCACTTTTTTTTTCTGTCAAATCAAACCGTGCCTAAAATATCGTGTTCAAACCCTATAATACAAATCCAAAGTCCAAAGTCCTCGTTGTACCACAGCCATAGAGAGAGAGAGAGAGAGAGAGAGATTTTATTCTCTTTTTGAGCTATTTTTTGGATTCTCTTTCAACAAATGTAGAGAGAGAGAGATAGGAAAATAACTGCTTTGAATTCTTATGGCCACGCTGGGGTTCATTTGACCTACTTGCTGGAAACAACATAGGAATCACTTCAATACAAAATCTTCAAGATCTACAACTATTATTATTTTTTTTAAGAAATTGAATTCATTTGGATATTTTTTTTTTTGGATATCGTGAAATGGCACATATGGATGGAATTCATGTATCAGTCGTCATCAATATCAACATTGATACTTCGTGAAATGGCACATATGGATGGAATTCATGTATCAGTCGTCATCAATATCAACATTGATACTTATAGATTGTATCGAGGTGATATTTAATCAAAAAAATATTTTTTTTTTCACAAAAAATGGATGTTTATATCATTTGGATTAGGTATCAATATTAATCATGGTCGATATCATTAAAAATCAATAGATATGGGCCATATGGCAATTCCGATACTAATACCTAAAATTATGTCGGCAATTATAACTGTTGTAATCTCCCAATAAACTGTGCCTTTTTGGAAATTTGATGATTACACTTTTTTTGTTTTTTTGTTTTTTTTTTTTTTTTTTTTTTTTAAGTTATGTTTTTTGTTACTTTTATTAAAATGTCACCATCGGAGTTTGCTTGTTTATTCTTTTGTGCTGAATTCAAATCATTAGTATTTTTCATTCACACACGATCGAGGAAAACTTTCTTCTATTTACTTTGACATTAGAAAAATCAAGATGAATCTGTACATAACAACAAAGATTTTTTTGTCATTATTTATATTGAATGGAATTAAGTTGTTCAAACATTGCCTTTGATTTGTACACGTCACTAATCACTAGTGACACTTGAAAATGGGCTGTTGAAAATTTTACCACTAATCCATATGCTCATTAAATTCCATGACTTTTCATGGAAATATGGACAAATATCCATCCATCAATCTTCTTCCTCCTTTCCTTTATAGGCAGGTCTGTGGCTCCAGTTAATTAAGTTACATTTCTCCTTTCACCTTCTCAATTTTGGTGGAAACTGGAGCAAGGTTTCAAGATTTAGAATCAGATCAAATTGGTCAGGTTTGAAATCTCAAAATTTTCAAGTTGAGAAGCTTCATGTCTCTTCCATCCTAGTTCTTTATTGGTTGAATCGTTAACTCCAGAAAAGGTGATAGCATGCTTAACCGTTTCTTTTAAAATATTATATTAGTTTAAGGGACCCATCATTTTATGTTAGGTTTTAAATTATTATAATATTTTAATGGGTATTAAACTAGTAATTATCCATACAACAATTGAAAGTAATGCTATCGAAAATCATAAGACAAATCTAAATCATCTGGTTTAACATTTTTTTTTTTTTAATCTGAACTGTCTGTTACCGTAAGAGTTGAGAGAGTGCATATTAATTTCTGAAGTACTAATAAGATGGGAAATTAACTAGAAATAATTGTCACCGGATATTTCTGGGACTTTGAGTACAAAGGGGAAGGGCTTAGTGGTGATACGGGTGTTGGTTCTTCCCCTCTTATTATTGGGAATTTGGCTTTCGTGGGAACTACCGGTAGAAAGTTGCTCTACCCCACTTCCCTCCTACTTCTTGATGATTTCTTTTCTTACCTCCATCTCTTGGGATATCTCTCCCTATCTATGACTAAATCTAGGGATCCTCACTTGAATCTTTGTGACAAGAAGTATGCATTGAAAGACCTAACTCAACGTATTTTTGTGACCCAAATAGCAATACTAAGTTGAATAAGACTTAAACCTACTTGTTTATTTTCTAAGTCTGAATGAGTTTTCATGACTCTTGATCAGATTTTATGATTTTTTTACTTGATTCATTTAATTCATTTGAGTTAAAATCTAGTTTTTCAACCACGATGATCAACATAGAAAATTTTTCCACCATACCTTAAATTTGGTTTTATGAATTTTTTTTTACTTGATTCCATAATTTGTCTGGAGTCAAAATCTGATTTTCCAATTACGATGACCAAGATAAAAAATGTTTTCACCATACCTATCAGTGGCCCATATACTATAAAAAACAATGTCTTTGATCTACCCCAGTCAAAATTTATGATTTAATATTAATTACCATATAAGTCACCATGCATGAGATGTTTGGTTCTTGTTATACTCACTTACCTAAAATTTTCGAACCTCTATAATTAATGATTCTTTTGAGTCATGAAAACCAATATTGGAATTCCACTTACTTAGACCTAACCATATCAAGCTTGCAAGGCTCCAAGTGAGAGTGTCATTATTGAATCTGGCCAAACCCTCAACAAGCATGACAGTTCACCATAAGGATGTAAATTTAAAATCGAAATTATTTACCTAAATTGAATCAAATTGTTTAAATCGAAATCATGAAATCGTTTATTAAATGGCTCGATTTTGGTTTTAAAATTGTAACCATGATTTAATTTTAGTTTTAAAATTTAAACTATTGGTAAACTATTTAAATAAACTGTTAAACCGATTAACATATACGTAGTAAGTTTAAGTCAACCAATGTTAAGTTTACATATATTTCAATAAAGAATAATTTTTTTACATTAAACAACTATTAAAAAAAAAGCATATAATAATAAACAATTCAATTTAATGTTATAGTTTACATCTATTTTCACTAAAAAATTTAAAGGTAAAGAAGTTGCTTGGATAAAAAAATTAGAAAACATAAGAAAACCATTTAAATCGAAACTGTTTATAAATGGTTTTGGTTTAAATATATGAAACCATTTGTTAAATAATTCGGTTTTGATTTTATCTAAAAAATCTTTTATCGAATCAAATCGAATCATTTACACTAGAACCGAATCAATTAACATCTTTAGTCCATTAGGAATTAAAAACAAGGAATCAGTATATGAATCAGCTCTCTTGACTCCAATTCGGTTCTGTTACGGATTGACTAGAATAAGCCAGATTTGGCCTGAAACCTATAAATTTTGTATGAATCGCCCAGTACTTTGAAACGGTAGGAATCGTGATCGGGCTCGACCGGTTCATCAGATCTAATTCTGATTTTTAATTCGATTTAGTACACGACAACATATATAGTATCTATTGTGGCAATTCCAAATAATTATGGAATCCTGACTCATAATTGATTTGGTAATTGAGTTCACAGTCATTCCCAATAACCTTTTATCCAATTTAACCACTTAATGGCAAGGGTGTTAATCGGTTCAGTTTTGGTGTATATGAGGCAGTTCGGTTTGGTTTGGTTCATATTTATTTGGTTAAAATTAAAACTGCACCATTTACTAAATGGTTGCACTTTCTGAAACCACAACCATATAACAAATGGTTTCAGTTCCACGGTTTTTAAACAGTGTCAGTTTCACAGTTTTAAACGGTTTTGATCTCGATTTATTTTATACGATATTTAAAAGGTTAGTAATCGGTTTGATAGTTTATTTGCATGCTTACTAAAATTTGCTTTTATTGATAAACGCTTCAATCTTGTATCAAATTAAATGAGTCATTGAACAAGTAAGGATTTAACTACATAATTACATAGTAGGAGTAAATTATTGCATAGACTATTGGACAACCTCTATAGTCCTTAATTCTTTCTTAAATTAAACCATTATGTTTTGTTAAAATAACCAAAATTTTAATCGTTATATGGGTTAATTGGATTGATTTTGACGGTTTAAACGGTTTGATTTTTACAGTTTCAATTTGATTTCAAACCAATGGGTTAAACAGTTAAAACCGACATGACCCAATTAACTAATTGATCTTAAACTTGAAACCAAAATCAAACCATTTACTAAAAGATTTTGCGATTTTTATGTTAACGGTTTGATGGTTTCGATATCAAATTCACATCCTTACTTAATGACGGGCCTAATTGACATATAAAACACTTATACTTGATGTCATGTTATCAACTAGAAAAGAAAAATATCTTGTATGCGTGGTCTGAGCTTTATTTTTTTTTATTTGATAACAAGGTCTTCACAAGTCTTTTTCAATTTGAAGAGTGTAGGAGCTCGGAGAAACAAACAAGGATAATGCCAAGGTGATTCGGACACAATAAAACGCTTTCTTTATTCAATATTTTTTATTTGAATATTTTCCATAATTATCAATTAGAGGCGGGGATCAAGCAACCTTGTCGGCAAAATGGTTAATAATGAAGATCACGACTGGTTTGGACTTTGAAAAAAAATATGTGAAACCTTAATTACAATCGAAAAGCAAAACTAGCTTGAACTCTAGTGTATTTTTT
>NC_056568.1:7644953-7662205 GCF_013358625.1 Macadamia integrifolia | reverse complement strand
TTTTTTTTTTTTTTTTTTGAAGGGGAAAGGGTTCACCATGAGGCTATCGTGAGAAGAATCTCTCACGCTTCACCATTGGCGATATAGGTAATGGTATGATTAACTTGTCACCCCATGTGAGAGGGCGATTCTATAGTGGTGTCATGGGCAATTTCCCAAAATTTAAACGATAATTTTTTATAAAATGACCCATCAAGCAAACTGAAGAAAATTGCCTCCCACTGAAAAAATCTCTCTAAAATGAGGTGATTGTGGACTCGTGATTGTAGAAGGAATGAGGAAACAAGCTATATAAGTTGCTGCTCCATCTGTGGGGGAGGACCGACCATCTCCCCCACACCAAATTAGATTCAATTTAAAAGCTTGAACTATTAGGTGAAAGGGTTCAACTAGTATATGAAGACGTCCAAGTCCTTAGACTAACACTAATAATATCTTCAGCGAGAATACTAGGCCTTGATTTATGATCTTGTATGCTCTTATTTGCAAAGCTTATCTTGTTTCTCAATGGGGCTTCCTTTTTACTACAGTGCTATAGTAAATAGAGAAAATAGGAGGGGATGACTGACCCAATACAATGAATGAGATGAAAGCAAAATCTGAAGATAATTATGGAATCATGACTCATAATTGCTTTGGTGATTTGAGTTCACATTCATTCCCAAGAACCTTTTTATCCAATTCCTAAAGGAGGAGAATCTTTTTAACCACCAAATGGTGGGCCTTGGGATAGAACACTTATACTTTGATGATATGGTATCAACCATGAAAGAAGAATATCTTTTCTTTATGGAGTGGTTTAGTGCCTCAATACTTGAATATTCTCCATAATTGCAATTGCTGGTAGGGCTAAGGTGGCAAAGCAATAATCTTTTCCGCAAAGTGGATTGGTGGAAAATATTATTATGCATAACCTTCACATTAATTTTAAAAAGGCAGATAAAAAGGAGAAATGAAGAACACTTCTGGTTTGGATTTTGAACTTTAAAATAAAGTAAAACTAGCTTCTTTACAAAGTAAAAGCAAAACTAGACATGAACTTATTAAAGTACTTAACACAGAAGGAAGAGAGAGAGAGAGATCTAATAAAGAAATTCTCTTTGGCCTTGCCACCATCTCCTCCTGCAAAAGCCCAAATGAAAGACAACTATCAGCAGTAAAGAGAAATGAATAACAGAGGAAGCAATGGATGAGAAATGAATATAAGTGGTAGCTGCTTATTACTTACCAATAATAGTCCCATCTGGGTCTCACTCTTTTCATCCTATTCTCTCCATACGGATAGTCAGTCTGAGATCTCTTGGTGTTCTGATAAGCACAACACCCAATGGAATAGATGCAAATCAGAAACACAACCATAACTACATTAAGGACTGATAGCTTATGCCAGTCCTTCCTCACATCCTCCAGTACACCAGCCTTGCAGGAGTTGCACTCATAGCAAAGCAAATTGGCCATGTTGTTCCACTTGTAGCAGTCTTCATCTTGTGCCAACATCGTTGCCGTCCCGTAAGTGCATGAGGTTGGTGGCTTGCAGCAACCAGACTGCATCCATGATCACACCAAAGTTCCAAGGTGAGATGAGATATGTTTCACTATCAATGGACAATAGGATTATCCAAGTATTTCAGTGAAGTGTAACTATATAATGTTGATATGAATTGTAACGAGTAAACTCTCTGTAATCTAAGAGAGACCTCTTAACGGCCCTTTTGGAATCAACCCACATACCCATGTGACGGAGTACAAGATATCGTACCCTTAATACTTTGAACAAATAAACTATCTTGGGTCTTTATATAATGAGTTTAATTCTTCCTTGAACTGCAAGATTTTACTTTAACCTCCAAACGTAGACTAAAGAAATTTGGCTTAAAGAAAAAGGGTATGTAAAGATTCTTTATAACAACTATATCACATCCCATTTAACAAGAGTTGGAAGATAACCCACAAAATATGTGAAACAGAGAATAACTAAATAAAAATGTGTGTGTGTGTGTGTCTGAGAGAGAGAGAGAGAGAGAGAGAGAACCTGTACAGGAGTCAAGTCCTTCTCTAGATAATCTAGGGGAGTCCAGGAGGCAAGTTTGGCACAGATCTTGGAACCTAAGACGCAAGTCTTAATAGTACTCCAGTAATGAGGGTCCTGTACTCGTTGCCTTAGCCAAGGAGAGTAGTCTTGAAGCCTATACTCTCTGTAAACCCGACCAGATAATTTGACACCACCACCTTGGCTGGTGACCACAAAGCCAAAGATGGTAAAGGCCAATAAGGTGGCAGTAAGCAACAACATCACAAGCAAGTAGAACCACAAAGCCCATGGCACATTAAAGCAAGCACCTATGAAGCCTGCAAGGGAAACCACTAGAATGATGAACCCTATGATCATAAGTGGTGTCTGCAAGAAGGATTCACAAGAGGTGCTGCTTTTGGCCATCCATAGCCCTGCTCCTATGATGGGTATGGAAGCTAAAAGGGTGAAGAGATTCAGAAAGCCAATCACTGTGTTACTGAACCAATTCATCTCTTCTCTAGCATTCTCTTCTACACATAGACCTCACCAACTGTTTCTGAAGCTCTCTCTTTGCCTCTGCTGTGTTATATCCTTCTTTTCTTCTTAAGCTTGTCTTCCTTGCTGCCTCTCTTCTTTTTGTTGGCTGACATAGTCTCCACTTTGTTATGTTCCACTTTTTTGCTTTCCGTGTGGAGTGAGGAAGGACTGAAACTACAAGAATACCCTTTTAGTAGATCGTTAGGCTCACGATGGTAAAAACCAATACTAGCCTAGCCTAGTCAGATTATTAAACATGTCAAGCTCAAGCCTGGATCGACTAACATTGGGTTGTTTCGATGTAAGAGTTCTACCCGATGGGCCCAACTTAGCCCAAGTCTCTGACATGTTTAAAACCTGTTTGTTCAGTCTGACGCATTTACACCCCATTTAACCCAATTAAAGACCGGAATTCAATTAACCGTATATGAATGGATCCATGTCTAGCCTATGAGGACTGGTTACTTAAACAGAAAACCGGCTGAATTCTAAAGTGGGGATTGACACCCCTACTAGCACCGATCATCAGGTGGTGGTCTACCATTAACTTAAAAAAGTTACAAGCAAGGCCAGCAGTTTGGGTATATGGAACCCCAAAGCGACAAAAGCAAGAGAAGCATATATGATTAGAGTGAGGAGGTCCTGGGAATTGTGGTCGTGGAGGTGGTCAGGGACCATGGTTTAACGAATTGGATTGGATTGATATCGGCCTTGACTAATATCATATTAATGGATTAGTATAGATGAAGGATAAAATACTCTAGAAAACGATTTTTTAATTAAAAACAGAGGTATTCTGTTCGATCTTGGGCGATTTGGATGAATATCGACCTTGACTAATCCCGTTCTCGATACTAAATTCATAAACCTTGCTGGGGAACCATGGGTGGACCAGTGGGGTAGGGGAGATGAGTTTGGCTTCTTGAGGAAGAAACCGTTGGAATTATCTATAATGTTTTAATGTATGGACTGTATGAACTAAGGAGATGTTTCTTTCTCGTTTCTGCCTTTTCAATTTAAAGTCGATTGCTTTGTCTAATTCCAAGTTTGATCCTGCGTTCCTCTCTTTGCGGCTCCACTTGCTTTAATCCTCCTTTTCTGTTTTTTCTTTTCTTAAATTTACTGCTTTTCATTTCCTTTTTTTCTTTTCTTTTTCTCCTCCTTTTCTTCAAATTCTGTGGTATTGGATAGGCAGAAAGGAGCAAGTAGTCTCAGAGATGACACTTTCTCGAGTGCGGGCTTCTTTTATTGCCCCTTGTTTTATTTTTAAAATTTTTAATCTTGTCAAGCTGTGTGAACTCTACAACACAGGCCAATAAGGACACGCAAGAGCATCCAATAGGGCCGGGGCGGTCATTTCACCCTTACACTAATAGCCTCAATCCAACCACTTCCCCATCTCAGCTACTGGAAGGTCACTGGCGAGGTTCACAGCATCACCTGCAATAACAAGGTAATAATATATGAAGAACTTGGTTTTCCATAAAGGTCACAGTGCCACCGGTGGAAGCACCGCGCCGCCAAGGTCATTCACAAGTACTCCATGGACGATCACTGAGTTCCAAAATTCCTAGCTTCTCTATCATTAGGGTACTTGTATAGTACAGTCATCTTCAGATTTCAATGTTCCTCAACTTTCGTTTAAGCTTTTCACCCCATTTCTTCCTTCTTGGTCTCCAAAGACCCGGGAAAAATAATAAATCCTCACTGTCCTTCCATTTTCATTCATTAATTCAATCACAGGATTCTTATGCTTTATGGTTTACAAGGAAAGCAGGCTTACTCCCCAGCAGGACGAGCATTATAGGGCGGGCATGATTCTCATACAATAATTGGGTCAATGACTTTGATAACAATCTGGTAGATGCTAACTGTTGGAGTAAATACCAACAAATACGAAAATAAACAGTCAATAGATCCGCATAACATTTAATGATGTTAATATACCGGTGTGGTGTGCTACATCCTCGAGCAAAGAAGATGTTTCACTATGTAGAAGAGAGATTACACCCAAGCAACGGCGAAAAAATACGCCCTGAAACCCTAACTTGAACCCCCCCCCCAAAATTACAATGACTTGCTCCACAAGATGATATGGTATATCATATACTCCTCCAAGTCATGGATCGATCCATCGGCTAGAAAACTTCCCATTCAAGTTGCCACCAAAATATGTCGGTGCAGATCATTCTTCAAAACGGATTAAGAACTTGAGACAAACTACGCTAACTTTTTTTTTTTTGGGGGGGGGGGGGGTGGGGTCCTACCTATCTAACATGCCCAATTGGAAGTAAACTGCAACTACTAGAGAGTGAGGTGTGAGGTGAGGGTGCCTTGAAGTACAAGGTGAAGAAGACAAGATAATTGAATCCATGACCTCCTAGACCTCCTAAGAGCATGCGCTCGACCGGCAAGACACCAACCAACATTCTTCTTACACATACTGTTGTTGTTGCTGTAGTGGCAGAGAGAGAGAGAGAGGCCCTGAAATTCTGTTATGAAATAAAAGTCTTAGGCTGCCAACTTGCAGATAATGAAATCAATCAATTGAACCAGAATTTGCAAACAAAACAGAAAACCCAGTTGGGGAAAAGGGGGAAAAAATTGAAAAACTTATCAACAGGAAGAAGGAAATCAATTAGTGGGAATTTGAAATTACCAATGTTGACCCCTTTTTTTGGGTTTGTTTTGTTACCAAGCAGGTTACCCAAAAAATAAAAAAAATAAAAAATAAATAAAATTGTAACCGGACTTCATATGCCCTTTAAGATGATTGATTTCTTTTCAAAGGGTGTAGTTTCACACACAACAATGTGAAATGGCTTAAATTACAAAGATTCCTTGGTTCAAGGATAGAAAAGAAATTGCACAACAGCTTCATATTCACTCTCCTTATCTTCAGAGCCTCCTGATACAAGGAACTGGTTCTCTCACTGCAAGTGAGCATTGGTGGCCCTCCTACTTGTGAGTCATGAATATTCGGTGACAGTCCTCTGCCACCGGTGACACTGCAAAGCCTCCCTGGGTCTCCCTTTGTCATATGCAGTGTGGATATCAATAACGGGCGATCTGTATAAATAACATATCAATATATATATATATATATATATATAAATTGGGTAAATAGAAAGGTATTCCAAGGTAGTGATCATATTCCCATGCCAAAGCCTTCATAAGGCAAATAGCGATTTTGCAAGACCAAAAATTATAATAATAGAACAGATGTCAATTCGAACCCACAACGAGTCAGACTCAAGTGATGATGGGACAAAGGCTTCCTCCACTAGGCTACCAACCCCATTGGCTGATATCAATATTAGTCACTAATAGAAAAGATATATAAGAACAAAAAGAAAATATTTTCAATTATTTGATATGATATGCAGTAGATATTTGTATATATCCCAGAATTGTGTGGCACAGTTTGGCCGTTATCCACCCCAAGGTTGAAGGATCTTTGTAACCTTTCTTCTTCGTGTTCCTCACATATCAATGAATTAAAAAAAGACAATTAAGAAAGAATGTTGCCTGGTTGGATGACTCCTGCACCAAGACACAGGAGCACGCGAAATTATCACTCTGTTTATGTGAAATAAAAAATTCCTTCCATGTTGATGCCCTATGCATGCCGTTAGTGGCAAAAAATGGAGAGTTATGAATTTGAAATTGATAGGTGTTGTGGGTACTGATGGTGTCGCAAAGAAAGAGTACGCCAACACGCCCAAAAAGCCACCAACTGCTTTCTTCTACTTCTTCTATGTGTCTCTCACAAATTTTCTTCCCTTCTTTTGTTATTCTTCTAGGTTTTCCCATGGTATTACAGTGGCACATGTACATAAATAGTATCAGACTACTGCACCATCACTCTATCAGTGCCTCACTTAGTTAAAATATGACCTGTACTCCAACTGCTTGAAAAAATGCTTAACTATTGAAATCTAAATGAAATTTATGTAAACCCCCCTCCCCCCAAAGAAAAAAAAATTAATAATAATAATAATAATAATAATATTACTTCTATGTTATCCTAATGATGTTGGCTAGCAGATCACAAGTTAAGGTTGATAACTACCATAAATCAAGTAGAAATCAAGGACTTTCATGGACAGGTGATTGATATATGATGTAAAATTCTGTTCTTTCTGGGGCATGTTTTGTATATGTGTGTGTTCATGAATGCATTGTGTCTGTGTCCATGTGTATATATGAGATTCTATCTCTTAATATCACAACAGATTCTGGGAATTCCCATATTTACTGAAATTCACACAGCTGAACTGGTTTCCATCCACAGCAATACCAAAAGTTCTCTTAAAGGGAACAAGTATGGTCTAGAGGTTTTAATAATTTTGCGACTAAAGTAGTACCAAGTCTTGTTCTATCCTTCCATAGTACACACAGAACACATCTTGGAATGCCCAACATATGAGGAGAAGCTCAAATTCTGTGGACACTCATTCTTCATTAGAGTAGAAAGGAACAGAGGATATTCAGATTGTTCAGCATTGGTAACCTAGGAGCTCTTGGGTTAGTCAATTTCATCCCAATTGAGAGCCATTGCATCTTAATTTATTTCCATGTCCATTAACCACATTGTTAAGTTGTGATGAAGTTTAAAAATAGACCTGCAGCTGATCTAAATGACACAAAGGCTTCTTAGTTGAATTGAGAAGTTGATAGCTCCAGTTTGTTTCTAATTAATTCGATGAAGGTATGAAATTGGGTAGCATTCTAACTTGAAACTAGAGACTTTAACAATTCAGTAATTTAAATTGCCTTCTAGCATTACTGAATAATGACCGACTAGGCTCCATCAGAAAATAACTGGAGTAAGATTACAAAGCCCAAAAAAACTAAGAGGCCTTGGCTTTAGAAGCTCAAATGAAATAATTTAGCTTCTTGTATGAGATTGGGTAGGTCTGTGGCCAAAGATGACCCTGCACCTGAACGAAAGCAGATAATCAATTTTTGTTGGCCTTCCTAAGGTACAAATCTTTGAAGTGTTAGCCATATACTAGGCTCCATCAGATTTCTTCCTTGTGTGGTCATGATCCTGACATAATTATCTCTCAAACTCAGGTTGCTTAATGGTTTTCAAGAAATGTGATTGAGACCCCAAAATCTTGAAATTTTTGTATATCATTGATTTCAGTTGTTGGTACATTGCCAAAATACTCACATGAATCTGTGCAGCATGATCAATAATCCATGTAAAAAATTAAATACAAAAAGGAAGCTATAAAAGACAAATGGTAGTTGATGAGAATCATAATCCTTGTAAGACCAGAGCACAAGCATGAAGCATGAATTGGTATGTTGAAATCATATAACTTATCCTTTTCTTTTTTATCCCAGTTGGCGAGCTTCTATCAAATCTTGCTTATTCCTCAGGATCAGATGTATTGGTCTACTAGCCTGAGCTAGGCATCGGCTTACTGTTTAAGAAATGTTTAAATAATATTAAAGCTTGCCGAGGGCGATGAAGAGGAACCTCATGCCCTGCACCAGTTACTGTTACAAGTGTCAAACCTTTGTACACCTGGCTCCAACCACCAACCTATGTCACAAGAAAGAAAAAAAAAGACAATGAGAAGATACATATGGCATTAACATCTGCTGTTAGGAATGGAGAACAAGGTTACAATCTCATGAAACTGACCTTTCCACTGTCATACCAAGGATACCAATTGATGATGGTTGATAGGTTCAGAGCATCAATTGAGTATCGAGTTGCAGTGACAGGCACCACAGAATCAGTGTCTCCACTGCACAAAGAAATCAATTGTTGGGCATGATCAGCTAAGGAAGCATAAATAATGAACATGGATTGGCTGGTGACTTGTCTTCATACATTAGCAGCAATATAACACAGTAAGCACTATCTAAACAAGAAGAATTTGACACCAATTGACATCGTACAAAGGATTTCACAGTATTTCTCAACAGATCCCTAATTGTTGGATATTTTTCTCTTTGATAACTAAATGTAGGATAATGTCCTTAAAAAAACTGTACCAGTATCACACATAAAGGTATCTAGCTAAATTAAATGGTCAAGCATACATAGTAGAACATTAGTTTACAAACATGTTTCAACTCTGTAAAGTTGGGTATAGTTATATATTAATTTCCCAAATTCCAGCATTGCTTTAATATTTTGTCTTGTCTCTCAGCATTTTACCAGGAAAAGAAAATACCCATCATTTACATGCATATTAAGTCTCTGTATTAAAGCTCCTGCAGAATATTTTGCTTGAAATATCAAGTTTGAAGCGCATTCCTCCTGCTTTCTTTTCTTCATTTCTCTTTAATGTGCAAGCATTCAACATTTTCTTTATTAGCTCTAGAATTGAGGCAACAAGTGTCTCAACATTTGCAATGATAGATTTGTCAAATATTTATGTCTGTTATATAAGCTTGTCTTGTGATACAACACTGTACATGCACAAAACTTAACAAGATGCACATCAAAATATTAGGATTCTTTTCTTTTTTTTTTGGTAAGGTTGTACATGGTTTTCATATTCCAGGCGACATCATGACCTTGCATATCATAGGTTTTCATATTCCACTGTCAGCCATGTGAGGTGTCCCTGTGCTTCTTTCAAAGGATAAAGTCCATACTATTTCTATTGTTAGAACCTTGATTGATCATCTTTGCTGAAACCAACATATTATCTTATATGGTGTTGCCCATGAGCCTACATGTACAGCATTCCAATTATCACATGAACTCACCAACATATCTAGGTAAGTGCTCCAATCGCTAGACTCTCACTAAATAGGCATATAATTTCAGTTTATTATACGAATCCACAAGAATCACTATTGAAAATGAGTTCCTGCAAAGAAAGGATGGAATTTGCATATGTACAAACTGAAGATTTGGCTTGGAGAGAAAGAAAACATGCCTTTTCAGGGAAAAAAAGGCTCCATCCCTCACTAAAGTTCTAAGCAGCCAACCAGGTTTTGTGACCTAAAAATTTCCAGATTTCACTAAAATACTGAAGAGAAGGCAAAAGAATTTACCTATACACCCAAATCTTGAGACCAGCTGCAATAAGCTCTTGATAAATTGGAAGCATGGATAAGGGAGCATCTGCCCAGTAATTCCCAACAATATTACTGCATAAGAGAGGGACTTGATCAACTAACCAACCATGGATAAGGGAAAATCCTCCCAGTATTTCATTCAATGTTCATAAATAGTAACCATACCTGCAGGTATACCAAGAATAGGGAATGCCAGTTACATTGGCATGCATTGCCTTTTGCACTTCTGGGCGATTAAAGTACATTGTCGAATACCTTTCAGTGCAGGGATCATATGCTCTGGGCATCCAAGGCTGGTTTGAATGAAACAGTTAGTGCCACTAAAAAACCATTCAAAAACTTGTAGATTTGAAAAAAGAAGAACTGGAACATGAAATATTTAACCCTCTCCCCCCACCCTCCCCCAGCCTCAAGAGTGTAGAGAACCATTTAGACAATTGGCCACCTGTACCTGAGTAGATAATCAATGAGCTAGACAGTTTCTTAAAGAAAAACTGATTTGGTTTGCAACTCCCTCAAGCACAGTTTTAAAATTGGAATAAGATCAGTTGACTCAGCGGATTAGTGTTAATTTTTAGGGTTCAGGCCAATTCCGGTCAATTCCCAACCGATTAGTGCTGAATCAGAATTCGGCTGAGGTCGATCCCATGGCTGATTTGGCTTACTTGGACCTTGCAATCAAGAGGCATGCTACTAATGGGACCAGGAAAGGACTTGGTTACAATAAAGTGAGTAAATGGTAGCAGACAGCCTCATTGCAAAACTTGAGGTTCTGAAGCAGGTCTCAAAAGGAGGATGTGGGGGCACTGAGGGGCTCTTGAGTAACTTTGGCAACTTTAAACTTGAAAAACATAATGAGGGCACAAGATGTACTGACCAAGGATTAAAAATCGTCCTGGCCAATTTAGATCCAGATCGGATTAGAATCGGGCAAGATCGGAATTGGCCAAAATATGCCCTAACCCTAGATTTTGATTCTTTACTCATTGTTAAAGACAGTTGTGCTTGTCTGCAAGTCAAAAGGGTAATAAACAAGTCAGAGCAGACCACTCAAAGGTGATGGGTCAAGAGGGGAAGGTTTCTGCACACAGTGAGAAATCTTAAAAGAACAGTTCCAGAGCAGGATTGTCTCAGAGGAAAAACAGAGGAGAAGATAAGATGACAGCAGAGAAGATTGTGAAATGTAAGTTCGTGAGGCCTAGAATATCATAATCTTCAAAGTAGGAATTACAGTAAGCTTCAGTTGAAAAACTCCATTAATAAGAGGAACTATGAAAACTTACATAATGACCCCTTAAATTCCGTCTGAGAGATCCAGTAATGTTGCAAGGACGTGTGAATATACTGTAAGGATCGATATTTCCTTGTTCTGTAGCTGCAACATTTAGAGCCTGCATACATGCATCAGATGGGTGCGTAGAAGATCCAAGGTCACAGGTAACATTCAAAGTTTTATAGGTGTCATCAGAAATTAAGCCATGAGTCCACCAATATTCGAAAGTTCCCACAAAGTCATGGTAATCATCTGTAACTGCATTTCCTGCCTGACAAGAAAGAATAATCAGCAAATTAAGAATCAGAAAATGGAAACCCAGTAGATAAAATGTAAAATTCTCTTGTCTTACCATGAATCCCTTGAAATTTATAACAGGATTCTTGATTCCCTTGTTTCTCTGGTAGACAATTTGAGATAACTGAGGAACATAGTGACCTGAAATTGATATAACAGTGAAGTATTATCAAACTCTGTTTAATGAGAAGGGGATGGGGGTGAAAGGAGAGATGTTGAAGCAATCGTCACACCTGCATAACTTTCTCCAGCAATGTAGAACTCTCTATGCTTGTATTGGGGAAATTTTTCGAACCAATTGACTAGGAAAGTATATGCATCTTCAGCTACAAATTCACAAGAACAGAAATTCAGATTTTGAAACAAAAAAATTGCAGAAATATCAAAATGTAGATAAAGAGATTGATACCTGTTCTATTGTCACCGGCAGTATACAGATCCGAAGTAGTATTCGAATACGAGAAACCCACTCCGGCAGGAGATTCCAAGAAAAGCAAATTCGCCACTGGTCAAACCACATGAGATCCAACAGAACAAAATCTAAATTCGTCAAAAGGAAAAAAAAAGGAGTCTTTATAAAAAGAATTCACAGAAAGAGAATGTGAGACTCACGACTGTTCCAAGCGTAAGGATTGGAGAAAAGGGTCTTCCCATCTGGATGAATATGGAAAGGTCCGAGCTCTTCTGCAAATCCATAAGCCACAGAAGAACACCCAGGCCCTCCATTGAGCCAGAGAACAAGAGGTTTCGATTTGGGAAGACGACTCGCCGGAGCCTCAACTAACCAGTAGAACAAGGCCCTGCCGGCTTTTTCATTAACTGTAACGTATCCTGAGTACTGGGCGAACTGCACATTGGGTGGTTGTCCTGGTAACTCAGTGATTCTGTCTTCCTCTTGGTTTATAGATGAAGAATAACAAGTAGCAGAGAAGAGTAACAGAGACAGAAAACCCAGAACAGGGAGACGAGAGGAACCCATGATCAATCCAAAGAAAAAGAATAATAATCAAAGAAACTCAGAAACCCAGATCCCAAAATGCGCCTACACAACTACTTAAAGCCTTACAGATCCGAATTGTTAGCTATTGGTCTTCTCCTGCTCTGCTGCAGCAAAGAGACAGAGACAGATAGAGATTGTGATTGGAAGATGCAGAGAAGGACGGGCGTGGAAGTTGTCGACATTTAGTAAAGAAATATTCGTCATTTAATAACCATTTGAATATGAATATGATAATTCAGGGTGTGATGAGCTGTGAAGACTCCCATGCCATTTGTGTTCTTATCTGTGATTGGTTTTTCCTCCATTTTTCTTCTGTTTTTCCTAATTCCTTAGTTGATTATTGATTTTTGAAATACTTTTATAGGAGAAGGAAGAGACGAAGACGATTGACAAGAGAGAGAGAGAGAGAGAGAGAGAGAGAGAGAGAGAGAGAGGGAAGCACATGGGGTTTAGCCATTGATTAGGTTATAGAAGCTGGAATTTGAAAGCAAAACGAGTATATACATGTTCAGCTTTGGCTGCTTCAGAAATTTGGAGCTTCCTGCAACTGTTACAGTAAGCTAACTCACCTACCTTATCTACTAATCTCTTATATATTCTCTCACAGGTCAGCATTTCTCATCATTCTTTTTCTTGCTCTCCTCTGTGAAATGCCGTGTGTGATCAAAATTTTACTTCTGTGGGATCTTTGCATTCATACTCATGGTTCTAAAAATGGGTGAATCGGATTGGGAATTGGTCAATTTCTGCGGTTTTGAATTGGAATGTTCATGTTAAGATTCTCTGAATCGATGAGGATAGAAGATAAATATTTTTGTCAAACTTAGGTAAGAAGAGCTTAAGCCTTGAATTTAATCAAACTCATCATATCATATGCTTAATGTAGACTATGAACCCAACAACTAAATTTCATAATAAGCACTGCTAGAAATGGTAAAACTAGGAATTTTCTCATGGGAAGGTTATCCTTACACGAAATGACCTTGTTGTCATCCTATGTATGATAACATTTTATCGTATTCATTGGTGTGCTCTTTATGATGCTTGCTCAAAGAGCCTTTTATCTTACTCTAAAACTCTTTATATGTTACGTGAGAAAAAGATGCTACCAGGGTGTGTAATGTACTCTAGCATCTCCCTGTGTCTATCTCTCTCATTCCTCATTTAAGGATTAAGATGATATATTTACCCTCAATTAAAGGAGGAGAGAAATAGCTACAGGGATACATTTATGTAAACTATGCAGCTGAACAGAGAACTTAACCCATGTTACATATACACTTAAAGGTAGTTACAAAATTCACACAACCCCTCCTCCCAACCCTAGTTTGCCCCTAAACAATTGATTACACTAGGGTAGCTATCTAGTGGACCACACCAATTGCCTTGCATCACATGGTATCCCTTATTTTATTAAGAAAACTTGATATTCAATGAGGTGTAGTCAAATTGAGTGGTCCTCTGGTGACAGACTCTACAGTCCCCATGACATTTTCATTTTACTTTATAGGGTAAGCCACACAGATGGAGCCTAAGCTAAATTATATACATAGAAGACATAGTATGTCGAAATTAAACAAATGTTGAACAATGATCAATGGATAAACCCTTCTGCTCATGTTTTAAGTTGCAACTCCCTTCTTCTTTTTAGCTTTCAATAAAATAAAAAAATAATTCAATTTTTATATTGGACTAAGTTTTTCTAAGGCCATGGTGAATGGATTACAATAGAAAAGGATAGAGAAGGGGAGTGTTGGGGCTCATATCTGGAGCATCTCATCATTCAGCCACGGATGAAGGAACACTTTGTCGTTTCATATTTATATATTTTTGTTTCACAAATCATCCATTTGGAGAGAGAGAGAGAGTGAATGAGTATTAATATATACAATTTCAATGTGTGTTATTTGCCAATCACATATGCACTAGTCATACTCAACTTATAAAAAAAAATATTGGGAGAGGGTTCTCTGAGCAAGCAATAAGTGAAGCGCATCAACAAGGTGCAACGTGTGTGTGTGTGTGTGTGTGTGTGTGTGTGAGAGAGAGAGAGAGAGAGAGAGAGAGAGAGAGAGAGCACCCCCCCCTTTTTTGGGTATGATGTGCAAGTGGAATGAATGTTTATTATGTAGGGAATTTTTTTCTGGCCTAGAGTAGAGGGTGCGTTATCACCTCTTGGTCTTTGTATCTCTCCTTTGGATATGAAATGACTTCTTTGCCCATAGAAAAGAGATAGAGAACCGGAGGTGCTAGCACACCCTTTGCAGATAGAGACTACTTGCCTCATAATCTATTATAGGATAGGGAGAGGGTTCCTCACGTTGGTAACATGAGAACACCACATCAATAGGTGTTCTAGAAGAGGTATCATTCATATGGGATTTTCATTTTGAGAACATGTGAAAAAATAATAAAAAACTGTATGTAAGAAAAAAATTGCACACTATTAACGTGACAAAAATTTTTTTTCTATAGGATATTACTAGTATATTCATAAGATGGTTTATTTTTATTTTTTATAGTAATGAGTGAACATGCGCATCGGCTTTCATGTGTTTTTAAAATTGAAGGACATGTTCAATACATGAGTGTTATTTGCATCTCATTGCCCAAAAACTTTGCATCTCATTGCCCAAAAACCAAGAAACTCTTCTTTCTGAGGACCACAAGGGATTAAACTAGTCGCAAGACGAAGGAAGAGGAGGTGAAAACATTGTTGAACATGATAGCTACGTCTTACGCGTGTACAATGATTAATACGAGAGTACGAGAAAACATCTATAGAGATATTCTTTTCATTTCATGGGGATGGACTAGTCATTTCTCCCCCCTACATGTGTTTGAGTTCATGGGTTACACTCCCCCTTAGAGGTGTCAATTATGAGCCCGCACCAGTAGGCCCGACTTAGCCCGACACATTTACGATCCGACCTAGACATTTATTAAACGGGCATTCACAGTGTAGGTAGCTAGTCCGTCGGGCGCTCAACTGAACCGACAAGTTTATATGCTTGACTTGAATAGACTTGTTGTAGCCTGACCTAGCCCGACCCCTTTAATACTACATAAAATTCCTATTGTACCACTACTGGTAAGAAACTAATTAAGCTTTCTTATCTTTTGCTTTGTAGTAGGATTTGATTTAATTAAGCTTTATTTTGTAAGTTGTAATGGTCATAAACTCTTCTTTTCTTTTAAAAAAGAACAACTATAATCTCAACCCACTTAAGAATAGAATTTTAGGGTAGGCATGTTTAAAGCTCGTTTAGAGCCCATTTAGGCTTAAATAGATCCATAGCCCTGTTAAAGCCCCGTTTAAGAAGCCCGATTAAAGCTCGACACCGACCGGCCTGATTATAAACTGTACCATGTCTTCCAAAGCTAGGTCCGTTTACTTAAACGGGCGTTCACGGTGCAAGACTTTCAAGTGGTCAAGCCCAATTAAGCCAAACCGAGACTGGCCCAGCTCGACCGGTTGACACCCCTACTCCCCCTTATAAACCTCTTTTTCAAATATTTTATAAGAAACAGGTAAACAATCCTAAGTTTGGATCTTAAAGATCAAGACAAATTGGGAGGGTGAGGATGTACTTAAAAGATAGAAATCAAATGTTGACCAAGTAATAAAGTATTAACAATGCCTTGCTTATTTACTTAAAACTATTTATTTGTTTAAATCTGGTTAGGCTGTGAAGGGAAGTGGGCCAACAAAGTTAATCTGGTTAGGCTATGAAGTTTCTTAATCTGTTCTTTGCATTAATTTATTTTCAATTTATTCATTGAAAGAGAAAGGAAGCAGAGAAGGAAAGCTCTTACAGCTACCCTTTGTCAAACTTGTTTCAAATTTGAAGGACAAAAAGGAATGAGATAGAGCAGGAAATCCTAATTCCTAACTGAATTGTCTCCAACTAAGGTGAGCCCAAGCTTTTCTGTAGTTTGATAGCTTCCCATTTCCTAACTTAATTGTCGCCAACTAAGGTGGGCCAAGTCTTTCCGTAATTGTCCACCTCTGGGCTAAGGGTGTCAAACAAGGGTTCAAATTGTCAGCAATGAGTGGTGAGGTATAGTGAGCGATCAAATCGACCGATTCAGATTGGAATGGATTGTGTTTGATCTTAATTCTGATCAATCCGACATAGATGGTTCTTGGTTAAAACCCTAGAGTCACTAAGTTTTCAGATTTGAGGGCCGATTCTAGCTGATTTTGATCTGATTTCAACAGTGACCATTTTTTAAGTTACAATATCTAGCACTGTCGATACTGATGTAGATCGGCCCATACCGATCGGGATCTAATGGTTTTGCACTACTTTTGCCCCTATTTTCTTTAAAAATTAAGTTTTGACATTTTTACGCTTGATCCATACCCGTTAGGCCGTTACACCAATATAAGATCGATAAAGAATTGATATTGACCTAATACAGATTGATTGATTTGATACCAATTCCTCAGATCATGATAGGGACTGATTCGATCCCATGTTTTGAAACCTTAGGCTACATTTGGTAATGTTTTATAAAAATGTTTCTAGAGTTTTGTCGTTCTATGGGAACGAAAAAACGGAATAACGCATTTGACGCATTTATGGTATATTTCAGTTATTTATTTATTTATTTTTGTGAAACAAGAATTGACAGAACGACAAAAGGCAGTTTTGTCGTTCCAAAAAAAAAAAGGGCATTTTGACACAGAAATTGAAATTTCCACTTTTTACACGAAACATCTTTTCTGGAACAGAAACGTTACCAAACGCATAGTCTGACTTTGATAGAATCAATCAAGAATTGATATTGACCTAATACAGATTGATTGATCTAATACCAATTCCTCAGACCATGATAGGGACCAATTTGATCCCATGTTTTGAATCCTTAGGCTAAGTTTGGTAATGTTTTACAAAAACATTTCTAGAGTTTTGTCATTCTATGGGAATGAAAAAACGGAATAAAGTGTTTGGTGCATTTATGGTATATTTTATTTTATTTTATTTTTGTTGGAACAAAAAGTGGAAAAAAATAATAATAAAAAAAAACTCTAAAAACGAGAATTGACAGAACGACAAAAGCCAGTTCCGTCA
>NC_056568.1:7642889-7644933 GCF_013358625.1 Macadamia integrifolia | reverse complement strand
CCTTGATTTTTTTCATTGTCTTGTTTTGACACTTAGCAAACATAGATTCTAAATAAAAGATTTAAGTTATTGATAGGTGAAGAATTTCTAGACAAGTGGCATCGGGGAGAACATTAATGAGGTGTGACAAAACAACATCGTACATTGTAAAGAAGTAAGGTCGTTTTTGTGAGGAGGAGAAAAATAGACACAAAGGTACTAGCATACCCTACCTTAGATATTTTTCCTTAAAATTTTAATATTAGCACATGACAATTGTTTGATGCATGTGTCCTTCCTGTAAAGAGAAGGGAAAAAACCTATTCATGTCTCTCTTTCTCTCCTCCCCTTGGGAAAAGAAATCTTTGCACATTCCTTTTGGGATGAAAGAGATAGGCACAAAGAATTATTGGCATATTCCACGTTCCATAGGGTTGGGAGGCTTGGGGCATGCATCCCTAGGTCAATCTAACCTTAAGATCACTCTCTGATCCATGGACTCTATAGAGAGCAGCTGAATCCAGATTTTTTTCTTGAGTTCCTGATTTCTTCTAACTACCGTGAAATGTCTCCGGCTTGGTTTCTGGAAACCGCTAGATCAGCATCTACTGTTTATTTATTTCTTTATCTCGGTGTAAACCTTTTCTCTGTTCCGAAATTAATCAAATATCAACTATTTTCGTGCATAGAGAGAGCGCTGTCACGTAGAAAAAAAGATTCCAATCTAACGGTTTTCTCTACTCAGATGTATGGCAAAGTTCCACGTGTACTCACAGCTGCCTATCATTTGCCACATGGCAAGAAGCCCATGAAAGTCTAAACACCCACCACTATGAAGAGAAAATGATCCCATGATTGGATTTGAGAAGGTCAATTTCGACAT
Organism: Macadamia integrifolia; assembly: GCF_013358625.1. Taxonomy (NCBI): domain Eukaryota; kingdom Viridiplantae; phylum Streptophyta; class Magnoliopsida; order Proteales; family Proteaceae; genus Macadamia; species Macadamia integrifolia. The sequence continues at coordinate 7,644,071 of NC_056568.1, read as the reverse complement.
TGTACCATGAAGAGGAAAAATCACCATTAGTGAAGAGATCCCCATAGGTGAACAGAAAAACGTAACCCGATTACATGAAAATGGATCCGGATGAGAACCGAGTCAAAACATATATTGGAATATTGGATTCTGAATAATACCCTTCACCATATCGAAATAGCAGATGTAATAGGAGATCTATCCCATACGGTCTGATTCAATCCGTTTCAAGATGATATCGGCCTTGACAGTTCTTGTGACCGTTCCAAGTTTTAGAACCTTGAATCTACGAGAAACCTATTAATTAGTGTTGCTGCCAAAAACCCCGCTCGTTCAACCTACACAAACACAGACGACGGAGGCCCGGAACTTCGTCCGGGGTTAGTCCTCCGACGCTCAAGTCAGGGTCGGCCGCACAGTTCAATAAGGGAGTAATGGTGAGGGTATCAGAGCTTACCTTCCCCTTTCTTCCGTGCCTTCTTATATAGCTCTTTGGCCTTAGGGTTTTTCCCCCTTCGGCCTTCTTAGAGTCCTACTCGAATACGTCCAACCTTCTGGGGGGGAATATTCCCCTCATGCAGACGACGTGATCCCGCATGATTCTACGGGCGTGCCTCGGTGATTGCGCGTGCTCGAGTGTGAGTGGTCTCTTGGAACCTTCGTCTGGCGGAGGACACGTGTCTCAGAGGCGACACGTGTCATGGCCCCCACCGAGAGGTTATTTTGGCTATATCAGGAGCCCCCTTACTTCCACTAGGAGCTTCTTCCTGTGGGAGTAACCATCTTCTTTGGTTGACTTGTTCCTTCGGTCTTAGCATTACCAGTGTCCAAGGCTTGGGGTCGATCGAGAGAGACCTTTGACCGCTTCGGATCGACTTTGCTAAGCCCCCTGTCGATCGGTCAGCACCATTCGGCTTTACCGAGCCCCCTGCCGAGGGAGGGACCTTCGGTCAGGTCCGCTCGTCTCTGGCCGAGCTCCCAACCGAAGGACGGACCCTCGGTCAGGTCCGTTCGGCTTTGGCCGAACTCCCAACCGAAGGAAGGACCCTCGGTCAGGTCCGTTCGGCTTTGGCCGAAACCCCAACCGAAGGAAGGACCCTCGGTCAGGTCTGTTCGGTTTTGGCCGAACTCCCAACCGAAGGAGGGACCCTCGGTCAGGTCCGTTCGGCTTTGGCCGAACTCCCAACCGAAGGGAGGACCCTC
>NC_056568.1:7642759-7642869 GCF_013358625.1 Macadamia integrifolia | reverse complement strand
AGACACATTTTGACATAGAATCTGAAATTTCTATTTTCAACACGAAACATCTTTTTTGGAACAGAAACAGAAATGTTACCAAAAACAGACTAAGATAGCCCCCCCCCCCC
>NC_056568.1:7614003-7642739 GCF_013358625.1 Macadamia integrifolia | reverse complement strand
ATAAAACATCTTTTTTGGAAAAGAAACGTTACCAAAAGTCTGCTTTTGATAGCCCCTTCCCCCTTCCCCCTTCCCCCTTCCCTGTACTTCCTATGCATATGTCAAGACAGACTGAAATCAGAATGCTAAAGTATTTGGCCCCCTTCCCTGTACTTCCTATGCATATGTCAAGGCAGAATGAAATGAGACTGCTAAAGTATTTGGTTTATAAAAGACAAATCAAACCTAATAACTATCAATATGATCGATTTTGGTTTGTTATTGGTTTCTTTAAATAGTCCTTTATCAATCAACTATTCATTCAGTCTCGTTTCCAATATGATCATTTGTATCGGATTCTTTATATCATTTTCCCCCGACTTCAGTCCAAATGTTTAGTTTCAGTCGATCTTATTTGTTAATCTGAACACGGTTTCTAAAAACCAAAATTAATACTGAATTGATAAACATTTCTTATTTAGCCCGATTTGAAAATTAACAACTAAACTTTGCTGCAAATTTTTTGAATGGCTCTAGAACATTAGATGTTGATAATTCTACCTCAGCTAACAAACAATGTTGTTTTGTGTTTATTATGGAAAACTAAAGTTCATCCAAAAATTTTAGTTATTTACCTTGAAATTGCTAAAATAAAAATCATCACCATTTCTTAGTAAAATTAGGTGTGTCAATCGGTCGGGCTTAATTAGTATTCATCACCATCTGGTTTAAGGTCTGTCTAAGGCTCTTTATCCTGATACTAATAGTTCAACTGAAGACTAGCACACGATCGACTATTTATAAATTAGACCATGCCTAACCTATGAGGACCGATTAATCGATCAATCTAAACTTGACTTGAGCCAGCACATTTAATAAACGGGCCAAATCTGTTTTAATTTGTCCAGTCGAACTTGATCGGACCTACCAGTGTGGGCCTCTAATTGATACCTATTAATAAGATAGGGGAATCCTTTTGAACAGGGCAGGTTATGTTAGGTGTATGGGCCCATTGTCGCCTATGTCGTTTGCCTTCAGCTGGCAATCTGAGAGGTCTTTTTCTTTGACAATTCGGTCGATGATAAGCTACTTTTTTTCAAATGAAAGTTTATGAATGCTTTTCCATTCTAGACACTTGGCAAATTCCTATTGGACCAATAATTGACTGTTGTTGTTTGGGTCCTCCACTTGGTGGTTACTTAAATAGAGAGAATAGAGTCAATTGGACTAACAATTTGGTTCAACTTTCACCAAGGGTAGGTCCAGTCCAAACTATCCAAACAGTCCATAATCATTCGATCTGTTGCGATGCAAAAATATCCTCTACATGGAGTGCAGTGATGCAATGAACATTAGATGGCCGAAAAGAATCTCGAGGCACATGCCTAGAGATTCTCAACCATTCAATGCTCACTGAATCACTACATTCATTGTAGAGAATAATCACTCATGTCAACCATTTATCTTTCATTCATCTGACAACTGAGTTGACTCAAACCTACATCCTCCAGTATTGACAGGCGTTTGAATACATATCTATGTCATTTCAGCCATTGAATGAATGAGAGATTAATGATTAAACGCTTAAGTCATTAGAGAGAAACCGAATCCAATTGCAATTGTGATTCATGGAACACTGTTGGTTCCCCCACACGACCAGACTTTCTCTTCTTTTTTTTTTTCTTTTTTTTCCCTCTGTGTGGTTTGTGGCGGTGTGCGTGTGCCCCTGGCTCCTTTGACCCAGAACTGCCCGCGTGCGGTACGTACTTAAAAAACCTAATTAACACTGTCAACGCATATGAGTGCGCCATGCATGCAATTCATGGTGGGTCCCACTGATTCATTCATATGACTCCTTATATGAATCATAGTTGAAAGTTGAAACTAAAGTATCAGCTATCAATCGGTCAGTTTGATTTGGTTTAAGTCGAGTTGAATGGGTGTCCTTTTTTTTCCTTTTTTTTATTTTTTTGGTGATTGGGCTCATATTGGTCTGGCTTCGAGTTTTTATAGGGTTTGGTCCACTTTTTGATTTCTTTCGATCAAGTTTGATTTCGATTTCTCTTGATACCATAAATCTCCAATCTGGAACCAACCCTTTTTTTTTTCTGGTGATTGGGCTCATATTGGTCTGGCTTCGAGTTTTTATAGGGTTTGGTCCACTTTTTGATTTCTGTCGATCAAGTTTGATTTCGGTTTCTCTCGATTCCATAAATCTCCAATCTGGAACCAACCCTTTTTTTTTTTTTTGGTGATTGGGCTCATATTGGTCTGGCTTCGAGTTTTTATCGGGTTTGGTCCACATTTCGATTTCTGTCGATCAAGTTTGATTTCGATTTCTGTCGATTCCGTAAATCTCCAATTTGGAACCAACCCAATTATTGTTTGGTTTGAACTGAACTGGTCGCTTTCGATAGGTCTGATTGGTCTGGGGTAAACTTTAACACCCTTAATTGCAACCCGCGTTGTGGAGACCGGCTCACCTAACCGACTTTCATGGCTGTTTGGCAAATAAAGATTCCAATCAAGTGGTTAGTCTACCATTTCGAAAGGTGAGCTTCAGAAAGTGAAATTGATATATCTAGGTCATGGAGTTGATAGAATGTTGGTGCCTCTCTTTAAATCTGGCCCCATACTTTGTGGGTACATTGGGTCATGGTCTTAAAAAATGTTAGCAGGATCAATATCAATATTAATACAGATATCAATTGGTGTATTAGATCGAATGGATGGTTTTGATTTCAATTTTGATAAAAAAAAATTATATAAATATATATTTTCAATCACTCCATCTAGAAGGCATACTTCGGAGCAATGGTAAAATTATTCCATTTGCGATTTAGTGATCGTGGGTTCAAATCAAGAAATAGCCTTTCTACAAAGTGAGATTAAGATTGCATAAATTATGGCTTTCCCTATACTTTAATAAAAAAAAAATTATGATAATTAATGTATGCGTTAGGTTCACAAAGCCTTTTTCTCTTAATGGTTATCGCGTGCCAAATCAATATTTTCTTTTTATTATTATTATTATTATTATTATTATTATTATTATTATTATTATTATTATTATTATTATTATTATTATATATTTTTTTGGGTATATTCATTTCACCATCATCACTCAATAATCAAAGATACTTTAACTCATAGATGAGATAAACATACGCTTTAGAAATTGTTGGATTCAAGCCACCCGAACAAAAAAAAAAGAAAATCGTTGAGCGAGTATAAAGACCATTGAGCAAACGCTTAAAATTGAGTAATTAATTTTGGGAGAAGAATTATCAAGAGGGTGACTTGAAAATGAATATTTAAGTAATACTAAAATATCTATCATGTGGTGGTTTAGGTGGGATCTAAATTTTTTAGACGGATAAATCCTAAGCTCTTCCAATTACATGTGAAATTTCAATTTAATTAAAATTTTCTAGATAGTCAACTACAAATTTTGCAAAATCCATGATTATGAGAGAGTGCGCTATTAATCATCTTAGTTTCACATTGATTCTAGGTGGGACAATTATTTTTCTGATATACTTGTGAACATCTCTTCTTATTAGATCGGTCTTTTGAGTAGAAATTTGCATGGTATCAGAGAAGGTTCTTTCTGATTTTGTCCTGTTTTGTCCTCCCTAATAATGTCTATATGTAAGATGGTTCCAACTCAATGATACGTGAAGGGGAGTGTTAATTGTTTTATTCTCATATTGATTCTGAGTGAGACAATCCCTTTGTTGATATACCTACACCTCCTATTATTAGATCATCAATCCTTTAAGATGGAAATTTACATGGAAAGTGCCTGTCCCTATGTACGAAATTCCTTTTCCATGTTGTTCTCTCTTATTGTCTTTTAAATTAAAATAAGCTCTTTATGTAAGCATCACTTTTGGTATTGAAGTAAACAATTTGATTACAATTAATTTGAGTCAACATTCTCTCTAAAAATAAAAAAAATAAAAAAAAAACACTTAAAATGAAACACATAAAAACTTAAAATAAAAAAATATCTTCAACTCTTTTTTTGTTTCCAGCGGTCTTACATAGAAGTACAATAACATATTTTGTGTATTTTGTCACGGAAAAGAATGTTCACAATTTTTTACTTTTTGGTAAGCAATGTTTGGCATCGACCGCTGAATATTTAAGAAATAATGTGAATTGGTCATGTATCAAATTTCAAATTAATAAATAATGTGAATTGGTCATGTATCAAATTTCAAATTAATATTTAATATATGAATAAATGATTTTTGTTTGAGCTCCGCTATACCACCCCCTTTTCTTTTTCTCTCTCTTCACCTCCTTGAAGTGAGCTCTCTCTCCTTTATTGGTTGATCGATAGGAGACAATTATTGGGTGTTTTCTACCCACATAGCCTCTGCGAATGGATAAGAAAAACCCTCCCTTAATATTTCTTATTACATGCGAGCATACCTTCTACGTATATTTATTGTCCCTCTAACAAAAAATAAAAATAAAAAATAAAAAATTTATTGCCCCCATGTGTATCTTCTTTCTTAGTCCTTGATTTTTTCATTGTCTTGTTTTGACACTTAGCAAACATAGATTCTAAATAAAAGATTTAAGGTATTGATAGGTGAAGAATTTCTAGACAAGTGGCATCGGGGAGAACATTAATGAGGTGTGACAAAACAACATCGTACATTGTAAAGAAGCAAGGTCATTTTTGTGAGGAGGAGAAAAATAGACACAAAGGTACTAGCATACCCTACCTTAGATATTTTTCCTTAAAATTTTAATATTAGCACATGACAATTGTTTGATGCATGTGTCCTCCCTGTCAAGAAAAGGGAAAAAACCTATTCATGTCTCTCTTTCTCTCCTCCCCTTGGGAAAAGAAATCTTTGCACATTCCTTTTGGGATGAAAGAGATAGGCACAAAGAATTATTGGCATATTCCACGTTCCATAGGGTTGGGAGGCTTGGGGCATGCATCCCTAGGTCAATCTAACCTTAAGATCACTCTCTGATCCATAGACTCTATAGAGAGCAGCTGAATCCAGATTTTCTTCTTGAGTTCCTGATTTCTTCTAACTACCGTGAAATGTCTCCGGCTTGGTTTCTGGAAACCGCTAGATCAGCATCTACTGTTTATTTATTTCTTTATCTCGGTGTAAACCTTTTCTCTGTTCCGAAATTAATCAAATATCAACTATTTTCATGCATAGAGAGAGCGCTGTCACGTAGAAAAAAAGATTCCAATCTAACGGTTTTCTCTACTCAGAAGTATGGCAAAGTTCCACGTGTACTCACAGCTGCCTATCATTTGCCACATGGCAAGAAGCCCATGAAAGTCTAAACACCCACCACTATGAAGAGAGAATGATCCCATGATTGGATTTAAGAAGGGCAATTTCGACATTGTACCATGAAGAGGAAAAATCACCATTAGTGAAGAGATCCCCATAGGTGAACAGAAAAACGTAACCCGATTACATGAAAATGGATCCGGATGAGAACCGAGTCAAAACATATATTGGAATATTGGATTCTGAATAATACCCTTCACCATATCGAAATAGCAGATGTAAGAGGAGATCTATCCCATACGGTCTGATTCAATCTGTTTCAAGATGATATCGGCCTTGACAGTTCTTGTGACCGTTCCAAGTTTTAGAACCTTGAATCTACGAGAAACCAATTTATTAGTATCATCTACTTTGCTGGTGACCCATTTTAATTTCTTTTATGAATAGATTCCCTCTTGCGAGTCAGCATCAGGATCTACCTATGAAGAACACATAAATTTCATTGAGTCTCTCTCTCACAATAGCATAGGTCTCTGGCATAGATTTAGGGGATGGTATTGGTATCGGCTGAGTATCATATCGATCTGGATCTGATCGAATTGATGAGTATCAATCAATTTTGCCCTTGTTTTTTTTACTATTTTATTGTCAAAATGATATGAGTAACAGATCTAGAACGGCTAAGGATCGATCTCAACTAATATCAATACAATACAATTGATATGATCGATACAATATCGATACTTGAAATCAGGTTTATGGAGGAGTCCATGTGTCTGTCATCTTTATTTTGAGAGAGAGAGAGAGAGAGAGAGAGAGAGAGAGAGAGAGAGAGAGAGACTACAAAGACCAGTGTTTCATTAATAGGGCTGACTTCCGTGTGATTAGGTTGGAAGTGGTGATCATGGAAGTAGATGGAAATCAAGGGTAAAAATGTTAAAAAAAATAAAAGTGGATGAGGGAAGAGACAATGTTTTGAGTAGTTTTGTAAAACCTATATTTAATTTTATATAATTTTATTAATGAAAAATTAAGTGGGTAATTTGATAAATCAAAACCCAGTTGAGTATTCTTGTATTTTTCTTTTAACTTTAGTCTCCTCCTCTCTTAGTATTTTGAGACTTTTGAGTAATTAATTCTATTCCATCAGTTGGAGTAAACATATTTTCTTAAAAATGAAACTTGATTTAGTAAACGTTTGAAATGGAGTACCCAAAAACTATAAATTTTTGTTTCAACATACTTTTGTCTTACCAAGAAGAGTTTTATTAAAGAGAATTAACTTACGAGAAAATATTTGAAAAATGATGTTGATATTTGTTACATGTCATTATCTTCTCACATAGTTGAGCATACCCTTTTCGCATATAGCATTGCATCCATAGTAGTTCCTTGGTAGTCCTTGAGTTTTTATTTTATTTTATTATCTTATTTGATCACTTGACAAAATTAATTTGAATTGTTTGGAACTTGAAATGTGAACAACGGAATTGGGGTAGCGTCTTGGCCACCCTCTCCTCTTGGAATTGGAATGTCACCTTGGCTACCCTTCTGACATATGGAGTATGGATCATCAATGGGAATGACCAAGAAAGAAAGAAGAAGAAATTAAGCCCTACATACATATTAAATTTCAACATTAAACACATAGTCACGTGATGGTTATTAGAGGGCGTGCAGAATGCCCTACCCTTAAAAAAAGCAAAAAAATCTAGCTTTAAATACTATCTAGCCAGGACAGTGCCTTCTAAGGTCTTACTTGAAAGAATCTTAGTCATTTGACAAAGAGAGAAGTTGTACCAGAAAAAAAAAAGGAGAGTAGGGGCATTGACCCGTTGGTATATTTTCGACAAAAAAAAAATATATATATATATATATATATATTTTTTGAACGATGAAAGTCTATTTTATCATGGGTCCATCAAATAAGGATATAAATCAATAATCGAAAATCTAAATTAAATTTGAATTTATATCTATTTAGGGGCATTCATATTAAATAAGAAATATACAAATCCAATCACATCTGATCTGTATTTCAGTTGTATTGGATCACGCTTATATCTGTTACCACCACATGACAGTTCCTAGTTTCCATCACCACCATGGCTTTAAGAGTAAAAATATGTCAAGAGTCTGATAAGTGCAAGCAACCTACTGTTCAAAGTTAATTAATGGAGTCTTAAGATGATATTTCTCTTCTTGAGTTTGATTCGGTCTCTGGCTTGGTTTTTGTGAACCGCTAGATTGGCATCTAATTTTCTTTTAATGTCTTATGATCCATGATCTAGAGACTGAAAATTCAAGTATCAATCAATTTCATACATAAAGAGCATTCAATGACTTTGGCACTAGCTGTTCTCAAAATGATAAGGTCAAATGAATTCAATAATAGACGGCTATTGGCATTCTAGCATGTTAAGTTTGTCTCGAAGTCTTGATCCGTTTTGACGATTGATCCGCTTCAACATATGTTGGTGGTGATCCGAATGGAAAGTTTTCTACGATCTATGATAGAAGCAGAGGGGTTGGGCTGGATTGACTGCGAATCGATGGGTCGATGGGTCGATGGGTCCATCTGTGACTTTGAGTATATAATGTACTATCGTCTTATTGAGCATTGCCATTGTAATTTGAGGTTTTTTTCTAAGTTAGGGTTTCAGGACGAGTTCTCTCACTGCTGTTTAGGTGTAATCTCTCTTCTGCATAGTAAAACATCTTCTTCTACACTCGATGACGTAGTACACTACATCGGTGTATGAACCTTGTTAAATCTATGTGTGTTGTGCGATTTGTCTTGATTTATTTTCATATTTCTTGATGTTTACTCTAACATAACCTTTCTTCTCCTTTCATGGCCTATCCGTAAAGAGAATTCAGTACTTCTTGGTGGTTCTTACATAGAGAAAAAGATTCTAATCTAGTGGGTTCTGTACCTGGATGTACGGTAAAGTTGAGATGGTCTGTGAAGTAATGTAATTAAGGATAAGACGGTCCAAATGCGAACCGGGTCAAACCATATATGGTCTATGTATACTACTACCTTCACCAAATGGAATTTGCTCCCAGAAGGTACCATTGAAGAATACTCAACTATTGAAGAATTGGTCAATTCCTCTTCTAATTTTCCATCTGAACTGGATCTTCACCTTCTCTTCAACTACTACTAGGAGAAAATATATATTGCCTCTGATCCTGCTTAATTCCTATAGTGAATAACAAGAATTGCAGAAGAAATAATGGGAGAAACCTCCACACCCACATCCTCATCCACAGACACATCCACTTCCACTGCTATACGCGATCTCCGAGAGACACCTACATGGGTGGTGGCTACCATTTGCTTCTGCCTCATACTCATCTCCATCATCCTTGAACGAACCCTTCATTTCATTGTCAATGTAAGTTATTTTCTATAATGTTTTCATCATGTATGGACTAGCATCCGGTCATTGTATGAGTATGGATTAGTGGTTGGGTGTTGATTGATAAACTTGATTCTAACATCTTCTTCAAATGATCATCGTTCTTATACTCCTCCTCTGCAACCCTTTTGATGTCGAGTTTGGGCTGATGAATTGCAGTGGCTAAAGAAGCATAGGAAGAAAACATTGGTAGAGGCAGTGGAGAAGCTTAAATCAGGTTTGATTAATTTTTTTAAAGTTTATGATTTCTTGATTTTCTCTATTACAAGAGCTTATTCCCTATGGGACTTGTGGTTGCAGAGCTGATGCTGTTAGGTTTCATTTCACTTGTACTAGTAGTACTGCAAGGACCCATCTCCAGTATCTGCATACCCATGAAAATTGCAGATACTATGCCTCCATGCAGCAAAGCTTCACTCACCATAGGACTGAAATTCATGGTGACCCAACACTTGAAGAAGTTTCCTGCAAATCCCTTCCACTTTAATGCTGGCTATGAAGATGGTCTATGGCACCCACATAGACTATTAGTCTCTGAATCCGCCACCACCACTGTTACATGCTCTGCTGTATGTCCATCTAAAGTCTAGAGAGAGAGAGAGAGAGAGAAAGAGAGCATCAACGAGAAAATAATAATTCTGTCTTTGATATGCAGGGAAAGGTTCCACTGATATCCGTAGAAGGGGTACACCAACTACATATCTTCATTTTTGTGTTAGCATCAACTCAACTTCTATACAGTCTCCTTACCATGGGCCTGGGAAGGGCAAAGGTATGAGTCTCTACACAGTTTAGAGTATAGACTACAGTGACTTCTGAATGTCCCATCTTCCAGGGGTTCCTCGGTTGCCACACCCTTACTCTTGTCACAATTTGACTCTCATACCATTTACTAGGGATTTGAAGATAACTCATCTTAATGGTTAGCTGTTAAGTAGAGAGTCCCAACATCAGACTACTTACATCCCTTGTAAGATTATTACTTCCGCCTTGGACGAAGAACCCTAACAAATCAAAACCCATGATCCAACCAAGAAGAAGTGACTGGATCTCACCAAGAACTTTCCTTAAATTTTTTTATTTTTTATTTTTTTTCTTGAAGAAACTTAAGATGAGGATTAAAGTAAATCATGAATCTTGCCTTAACAGTTTGGAAATAATCTATTCTTGATTGAACAGATGAGGCGTTGGAAAGCTTGGGAAGAAGAGACTCAATCAATATCCTACCAAGTGGCCAATGGTATACAACTTTACTAAATATCTTCCCTTCACTTTCATTATTTCATGGTTTATGTTGGAGAGAAAACACTAATTAAATCTAGCATTTCTCTTTCATTATAACTGCAAGTTGCTAGTGGTATACATCAACACGCATCTACCTCCCATTTCCCTTTCGTTGATTTATGGTTCATTTTATATATATATATATATATATATATAATATGGAACTAGGACTTGGGTTGTTTCTATCTTTTCAAATTGGGTGAGGTAAGACCATTCACATCCACACCTATAATAGAGATGTCTATAGCAAATATTAATAATATAGTCTATCAACTTTGTAAAGGTCGTGAATTAGTGAGTTAAATATTTCTTGTTGGTCTACTGAGGTCATATGTTTTCTTAGGTTTCAGCCTCAGGGTTTGTTGGGTCAATGTTTTCTTAGTTTTCTGCCTTTGGGTTTGTTGGGTAACCTTAATGTTGGTTATATATTCCAAGAATGCATATCAAATGCGGCTTTAATTTTAGGAAGTCATTATACAATTTGAAATGCTTTCAAAGTATAGTTGTATAGTTTATTCTTTTAACTATGATTTAGATATGAGATCTTCGAGGGTGGGGGTGCCCAAGACCCCATAAAATGTTGAGGCTGAGAAGACGAAACGAAAAATATATGTTAAATAGTAGGTCCTGATGTTTAAGATTATGGATCGAACACTAAGGATGTTGTGCTTGGTATGATTTTTTAGAATATATTATTAACATAGATTGCCTTCCAAGAATGCATAGATATACGCAACATATAATGCATTCCAAGAAATAATGCCAAAGACAAAGTGTCCTATCCATGATCTAAAACATCTAGATCCACTATTTTTTTACCTAGGCAACGAAAAAGGGGCACGATACTTCAACTAGAGGAGCGAACAGTTGGTTCACCAAACCTCGACCCAGCGTCACACGTTCTCCAGGTCTGAAGGGATTTGACTCTTCCCGAAATTGCGTTATCAGAGCCGAGCCAGGAATGGCTTTTTTTTTGGTAAAGAGATCCACTATTTATTTAGCATATAGTTGACATCTCATCTTCTCATTCTTTAGAATTTTGCGGATCCCTGACATCCAACCTCCTAATTAAAAATCTCAATTTTAAATCGTGGTCAAAGAGAATGAACTATACAATTATACTTTGAATGTGTTTGGAATGGTATAGTGGACTTTTTGAAATTAAGACTACATTTGGTATGATTTATAGGGATGTAATATTGACCTAGAATGCATTCGAAATACATCACTAGTCTACACAATCACACATTACAAAGGAAGAAAGAAAAACCATTACTACTACTAAGAGAGTGTTTGCGCGTATTATTAAGCGGATGCATGGACATATATGAGAGGTCAAAGAAATGATTTGATGATAAACTTATTGTATGCATGGCGAGCATGCCCAAACTTGTCCTGAGCCTGAAAGGGTATAGGCGGGCTGTGACAGGACTGATCAAAATCACAAATCAAATATTAAATGTATTAAACACACTAAATTCACCGCAGGGATTGAGATGTGCACACGGGTATTGAGAGGGTATTTTGGGAAGGTGCTAAAACCCTATAGGGGTTTGTGAAGAGTGCAGATCAAGTCCTTGTATGAGAATCGGTGTTTGATCTACACTTGGACTCCACTTAGAATAAAAACCAATTAATAAAAGAGAAAGATAAAGTGGAGTTCAAGTGTAAATCAAACGCGAGAATCATTATCGTACGAAGGGCTTGATCCGCTCCCGTTTGTGAATCCTAAGGACCTCCATGGGTCATTTTCTTAAATTAAATGTAATGCATTTCCATTTTAGATCCTGCACGGTTTAGATTTACAAGGGAAACTACATTTGGGCGACGGCATTTGGGTATTTGGACAAGATTAACAGTACTTCTATGGATTGTAAGTTCACTTTCCCTTCCCTTCTTCCTAAGTAGCTGTTTCTCTCATTGGAAGTTCATATCTAACAATCCGATACTGATCATGAATGTGAAATGGGTATGGTTCAGAAAAGTTTCTTCCGCCAATTCTTCAACTCGGTAGCAAAAGTTGATTATCTCACACTGCGTCATGGGTTCATCAATGTAATTCATTTCACTCTTTTGTTTCTAAGATACTGAAAAAGAACTGCAACTAAGTGGGTCTTTCATTAATTTCTGTCTGAGTTCATAGTTTCATAATTCCTGTAGGCACATATGCCCTCGAACACCAGTTTCAATTTTCGAAAATATATACAACGATCCTTGGAGGAAGATTTCAAGGTTGTAATTGGAATCAGGTAATACATTATATTCTGCTCTTAACGTATTCGTAAAAATGTCAACATAAAACTACCATTGAGAACCCCATTCTGAAAAAAATTTGAAACCGTTTGGACATGAAACCAATTTTTCCAATGCAAAAATGTTAAAAGTAGCAAACTTTTTAAAGTCCTTAGTGTTTCCATCCACTATAGATCTTCCTATTAATCTAATTTGTTTGTCTCAACAGCCCCTCTCTGTGGTTGGTTGTTGTTATGCTCCTGCTAGGTGATGTGAATGGTAAGAATGCTATTAATTCCTTTAATTTTTTGGTTTTTCTTTTCCCGTTTTCGATAATCGATAATCGTTTTAGTACATTCTAAAGATCATTTGCACTGAATCAGGATTGCATTTATATCTTTGGGTAGCCTATATTCCATTGATAGTAAGTATTAAAGCAACTACCATTGTTTTTCTCTTGTTTTAGAATTACTAGTTTTCTCATTAGTCCATTCTACTTCTGTAGATAGTACTAGTTCTTGGAACCAAGCTTGAAGTCATTTTAGCAAGAATGGCTCTGCAACTCAAAGACCAGACCACTGTGGTCAAAGGAGCCCCTCTGGTGCAACCTGATGACAATCTTTTCTGGTTCGGTAATCCTAGATTTGTTTTGAGTCTTATACACTTCACCATGTTCATGGTAAATCCCTCTGTAATTCTAAAAGAAGAAAATCCCACTTTTATTGATGTTTGCTCGTAAAACTGATTTATTCTATCTTTTCTTATCTTTCTAGAATGCGTTTGAGCTTGCTTTCTTTCTCTGGGCAACGGTATGTTCCCCTTATTCCTTTATGTCTTTTTTATCAGATGCACCCACACAATTAAGAGTAAAAAGGAGTTAAATTGTTCTGTCTTTTGCCTTCTCATTTCTCATCTTTATCAGTGGCAATTTGGGTTGAACTCTTGTTACCATGAAAGCGTACCGATGGCAGTCACAAGGGGTGTATTAGCGTAAGGGCCATCTTTCTTCTTTTTCATTTCGATTTAATCCCTCTTTTTCACCTCTTCTTCTTGAGTTGTTCATTCTCCTCTGAAAACAAGCCTCTTTTTGTTTTCTTAGGTTGATTGTGCAAATCATTTCCAGCTACATTACACTTCCAATCTATGCCCTTGTGACACAGGTGAGTCTCATATAGAGCCATTCAGTCTTTCATGAGCCACTATTGAATAATAATGCCTACTATATAAGCATGCAAGGTTCAAACACACAGGAGATAATCCACATCTCGGTGGAGATTATACAAAGTCAGACAAACAAAGAGATGCCACTACAATAGTTGCAGTTCTGTTGAGTTGCCATTTTACACTTCTCAATATATGTTGACTAGGGGTGGGTTGTTGTTTGGAACAGATGGGTTCCCAATACAAGAGTGCAGTATTAGAAGAGCAAACCATAGAATCAGTAAGGCGATGGCATGCAAGGGCAAAGAAGAAGAAACAGGAATCATCATCACATCGACCTCTAATAAGTCGTCCTAACTCTGAATTTGGGAGCAGCAGGATGACTAGTCCCATGGAAACGTCTTCAGCACCAACAACCCCACGACATACAACCACACCTGCAGAAACTTTTTCATCCCCTTGGGATGAAATCAGTGAAGTGAAAAGTGTACCTGGTGATGCCAATGTTTCTTCTGGGGCGGTGGTCGTAGAATTATCGGCTTTGAAGTGAGTCATGAGAGGACCTTCACAATTCTGGAAGCACCGAATTCATATAACGAAATGTATAGATAGTTTCAGAGTTTCGTATGAGTTTTCCTACGAAATGTTTTGTTTATTTGAAATGATATTTGAATATTTGTATTCTTTGGAATTGATATTTTATTATATTTGTATTTGATTATTTGCATGCTTAGGAAGGTATTTTTGAATTTTGAACACAATAACAATGTCTAGAACTAGACCATATATCCATTAATAATTGTTTCTGATTCCTAGGTTTGCACCCTTCTATATGTACTAGACTGAACAATGTAGAAACAATTATGGAAGCGCCACTTCAATATTCTTATTTTTCATCAAAGATGACAATGTTCTAACACCCCACCCCTTCACCAAAAAAGAAAAGCGAAAACTTGAAGTCATTTAGGAGTGCCCTAATACGTAAAAGGAAAGGTGTTTGTTTATAGTTGATATCTTGTATCACATGATTTACGTTTTACATAGGGGTATAATTTGAAAATTGTATCCCTTTATTATTTTTTATTTTTTTAAATTGGTAGCATGGAAGGTTATTAAAGTTACAGGTAATCCTTTGTAAACACAAAGAAGTACAAGAAAGAAAGCTTATAACATTTCATCATTACTAGTAAAATAACTTTCTTCTCCGTAGATATAGGCCTTTTGAAGGAATTCAGTTCTTTTCCTCTATAGGTAACCACCCGTGGGACTAAAACCCTTCTCACTTTCAACCATGGAGGGCGGTCACTGCATCAATAACCAATTAGGCGGAGTTAAAAAAGGAGAAATTATGAGCGGAGTTAAAAAAGGAGAAATTATGAAAGATCGTAAGATGAATCTCGAAATGAACTTTTAAAAAATACTTAAAAATCTAAGGAGGATATTTGTGAATCCAAGGTAAGGTGAATTTTTTTTCTTTTCTTCTTTTATTGATTCAATCTTTCTTTTTAAGTGTGTAGTGAGTGACCAGGAGCATAAATAGCTGCGTGACTCCAGACGCTGACAACCCATTACAACCTCTCTAACAAGAATGACTCTGCAACTCAAAGAACAGAGCATTGTGTTAGGAAGACCCCCTTTGTTGCAACCTGATTCCGATCTTTTCTGGTTCAGTAGCCTTAGATTTGTTTTGAATCTTCTATACATCGTCGTGTTCATGGTAAATCCCTTTGTAATTCCATAAAAAGAGTTTATTGATGTTTGGTCTTAAAACTGATTTGTTCAACCTTTTCTTATCTTTATAGAATGCATTTGAGCTTCCTTTCATTCTCTGGGCAACGGTTCCTTTCCCTCATTCCCTTAGTTTTTCTTATAAGATAACAATTAAGGGAAAAAAAAATTAACTTGTTTCTTCTGTTTGTCATTTCTCATCTTTACCAGTGGCAATTTGGATTGAAAACTTGTTACCATGAGAATGTTAGGTTTGCAGTCGCAAGGTGGTATCAGACTAAAGACCATCTTCCTTCTTTTCATTTCAATTTGTAACACATCTTTATCACATCTTCTTCCTGAGTTGCTCAGTCTCCTCTAAAAAATATCCTCTTCTTTTGTTTCTTAGGATGATTGTGCAAATCATTTGCAGCTACTTTACACTTCCAATCTATGCCCTTGTAACACACGTGAGTTATTTATAGGATTGTCTTTTATAGTCCATCAGTAAAGAATAATGGCTACTATATAAGGAGGCTTCGGCTGGAGAGGGACCAGCCAGACACAAAACATGAGAGAGAAAGTGAAACCCCCATTTTTCTCTCCTGTTTTGTGTCTTGCTGATCCCTCTCCATCCCCCCGCGGGGGGTCTGGAGAAAGATGCAAGGTTCAAACACACAGGAGATCCACATCTCTCTGGGATTTAATCAGTCATCTAAACAAAGAAATGCCATTACAATAGTTGCAGTTCTGTTGACTTGACATATAACACATCTCAATGTATGTTGACCATGTATTGTTGTTTGGACACAGATGTGTTCCCTGTGCAAGAAAGCAGCTTTAGGGGAGCAAATCATAGAATCGTTAATGCAATGGCATGCAAGGGTGAAGAAGAAGAAACAACAATCATCATCACTTCAACGTCAATTAAGTCGTTCCTACTCTAAACTTGGGAGCAGCAGCAGAAGTAATCCTATGGAAATCTCTTCTCCACCTACAGATATGACACTTGCAGAAAATATTTCATCACAGGGTGATGATTTAGTGACTTTAATACGCTCAACGGGTATGTGATTGATTTCTTTCCATTATTCATTCTTGTATTCTATACACTGTCGGTTTTCAATCGAGTCTAAGAGGAAGCATTGAATACAATCATCATCACTTCAACGTCAATTAAGTCGTTCCTACTCTAAACTTGGGAGCAGCAGCAGAAGTAGTCCTATGGAAATCTCTTATCCACCTACAGATATGACACTTGCAGAAAATATTTCATCCCAGGGGGATGAAATCAGTGGATTTGAAGAGGAACCGGGCGAGGCTAATGTTCCTCCTGGACACTGTTTTAAGACAAGGACACAATGTTGCTCACAGATCAGATCATGCAAGTGGAAGTCTTCTATAGAATACTAAATTCATCAGAGTATACCCAGTAAGGGTGTTGTGGATTCAATAAAAGGGTAAGGGATCAAACAAAAAAGGGTTACTTCTATAACTGGGCAAGGCCTATAATCACATCCGGCATTACAGGCTAATTAATCTATCTCTATAATGGCTCCGTTTGTTTCTCATGTAAATTTTTACATATGCAATACATATTGAAATATTTTCCAATGTTCATTTCTAAGAGGGAAAATGCAGAGTAAAATTTCACTGGAAATTTAACATGAAAGGAGCTGCCAATGCCTTAAGAGGAAAAACATCAAACATGTAACGTGCAGAAAGATATGCATGCATGAGGGGTGAGGGGTGAGGGAGGAATAATGGTGCATAACAATACCGGTGCACTTACAAGGGGAGTTGATCAACTGATCAATTCCTGAGCACGCTCTTAAGGGAACAGTGCCAAACTGCTAAGCTATTGCCCAGGTGTGCCCCCACTATATGTTTAGTTACTGTCATGTAGTGTAATACCTGTTTTTCTTAAAAATGTTTTCTAATAATCCAGGGCCATCATTATATACAAAAAACTAGAACTTAAAACGATGTAGAAAAGAAATAGTAATTGTAAACAAACAATCACATAATGCAAACATGAATATTTAAGTGATCCGGAAAGAGAAGATTTCTTACATCTATGGTGAGATGAGACTAGCTTCAGTATCAATGAAAATAAGGTTATAGTCAATTCATGCCTCACTTATCTCTCAAATTGATTACAGAGAAAAACCCTTCGTTACAAATTTATAATGAAACTCTATATTAATAATTTATCAAAATACTCATCTAGTCCTAAAAAATATTTCTTAACGAGATACCATCCTAAACCATTGCCATGGACCCGCTAGCTTAATGAGACCCCAGTAACAACGATAAATACGCATGATGGACCGATATCTCCAGGCCTTGACCATCTCTCTCTCTCTCTCTCTCTCTCTCTCTCTCCCACAAACACATTCTTTGCTTATATTATTCTTTGTTTTTTCTACCAATATTTTTATTCCTCTATATCAAACATTTCTGAATGACAAATTGATTATATCATCCTCCGATGGATCAGTGAATTATTGGACCAAGTTGGATTTGAACTAGTGAAGACATGTTGCCAACGAATTTATAGTCCATCCTCATTAACCGCTCAGACATTGATCCAACAAGAAAGAATTCTAGATTTATTGATAATCTAGGATCAACTTCCTAATTACTAACTGTAACTATGGTCATGGACGCAACTTAGTCACAAACACCTCTTGTTATTTCTACCAATCAAGTCAGGACGCTTCTAAGTTTTACAACTTGAAGTTAGAACAGTGGGACCCAGGGTTCAAGGAACTGGAATCGAATCCGTTGAATAAATCGAATCGGACTGATTCAGGCATTCAAAGATGCCGATTCAACTTATTTTCCTAAGGTCTATGCGATTCTGGATGTTTACCGATTCATCACTTACTAGAACCCTGGCAAGACCAGGGTTTTAAATATCCGGAATCGGATCAGTCTGTATCTTCTACTTGTAATCGTTTTTGGTATTTATTAAGATTTTGTTCTTTAGACAAGGTGAAGTCTATTTAAGGAATAAATAATGCTACATCATAGAGTGTATTTATAACTAGATACAGCGGGTGCAAAAAGATTGTGCAATCCCGCGCTGAAGATGCATACATTCTCATTAGTCGCTCCCACTCTTGTTTGAATCCCTCTATTGGACGCACCCGTTAGCGTGTACTTGCATTAATAGGTAGCATTCTCTAGGAGGTAGCATTCTCTTACCCTTTATTTGATTAATTTTATAGATTATAGTTTTATAGAGTAAAAAAAAATTTCTTCAACTTGGATCGGTTGGTTGTATCTAGAGATGTAAATGCATAGGATCCAGATATTCCTCGATAGGATACGGATACCCCTAAACAGATATGAATGTGGATCGAATTCGGATTTTCAATTATCCATTTATATCTTTGACATGTGTAATCTGAACTTCCTCCCCCTTCCCCCTAATGAATATGATTTGCTTTCAATCCGCCTTTTTAATATGTCTTACTTCTTTTCCTCATTCTTTAGAACTTGTATAAATTTCAAGAACCCTCAAAATCATTAATTGATCGTCTAGTTGGACCGAATAATTCAAATTTGAATTCAGCTACCCTTTGACCGAATACTAATACCCCTAAACGGATACATATGCAACCAAATTCAATTTTTTGACTATTGATTTACATCACTAATTTTATCCTTTCTTTTCATTAAATTTTTTTTTTTTATAATTTTACCCTTAATGTGCTACTGATTCCAAGATCAATCAGATCGATATCATCCGATCCAACCAATCTGATACCAATACTTAGAACCTTGGGTGGGACCCAATCAAAGTGTATGTTCATCTAAAAAAGAACATCCATTATCTACGGAAATGTGATACACGTCAAAGAGGAATCAGAAATAGGGTACATGTAAAAAGGTTCTTTTCCATTTGACGGCTTTAGCTTTTAAGCAACGTGAGCTGGCTCATTCGCCACAGGTGCCTCTCTTAGCCCAGGCCCATGATTAACTGGATCTGGTGTCTGGACCCCTTACTGTGTGGCCTTGCATCCCTAGTCTTACGTCACTGTCCACCATGATTTGATAAATGGTAACGAAGAGGGGAAACAGAAAAAGGGCCCAATAATAGTATTTGATTAACCAAATCATGCTTAATCCTCTAACCATGATTTCGTATCTTTAACCTTAATGTTTGATATCCATATATTAAATTTATCTTCTTCTCTTCCTCACTCGCTTGCGCGCCCGCCCTTCGTGTTCAATGACACACACCTGTCATCGAAACAAAGACAAAATGTGTTCAACTTTTGTTCCCTCCTTCCCTCCGCCATCATCACGGAAAGACATCGATATATAAACAAGAAACAAAGAGAAAGGCTGTAATTCACCTTACCTTTCGAGAAGTAGAATGATGCCAAACCAGAGAAGCCAGAAGGGAGCTTAAATGAGACAATCTCCGGTAGCTCATGGATCTGAGAGGAAGAAGTAGAAGGCTATGGGTATATATCTTGGAATGTTCACTGTTCAAATTTGGACAATAACCGAACAAGGTATTTGGGTGGACCTAAACGAGTCCTGTTCCCCCAAAAGTTAAAACATGTCTCCCAATCCCACAAGTGTGGGCAGGATTCAACTCGGAGCCATTTCAGCTGAGTTACAAATTTTATATCTTATAAATTTACTAGTGAAATGATTTCGAGCTAGGCTACCTAACAACTCTCATCAGCATTTCCAAAAATAGGTAAAAGGTTGGAATTTAATTAACTCAGAAAGCAACAAATTAGCCATCTAAATTCTTGATTTCAAATGTTGAGGACTCAAATATGATCAAACAGTAAATCAATAATACACAATAATCAAAAGCAAGCACAAATTCAAGATAATTAGGACCAGCAGAAGCAAATTATTTACGAACATTCCACGTACCTAATCCTACTCTTGGATGAGAAGTATCAGTCGGTCCAGTTTAGCCCAAAACTTTATCGTTCCCCCTGCTTTTTCCAGAAATTGAAATTGTAGCAGGAGCTCGTAGTAATAACGTTTACAGAGTGCGGAAGGCGAAGCGAACAAAAGAAAGAAATGGAAGAACAATTGAAAGAAATTTGGAACCCTAGACCGCTTCAATTGTTGTTTCTTGAGCTTTCTTTCAGGTTTTGTCTGGAAAGACGAGAGAGGAAGATATTTTTTTTTCCTAAAAAGGCTGTAACACCTGGCAACCCCTTAATTTAATCTCACCCTCTTCATTTTAGTAAAAGGGTATAACGATCATTTTAGCTCTTGCCTTAACAATGCCTGACGGTAAAGGGTCTGAGTATAATTTGGTGAAAGAGAGGAGGTGTTCTTATAATTATGGCATTCTCCAGGGGGTGACGTTGTAAATTACCCTATATTAAATTAGGGTAAAAGAACCCTCGCCGCTTGCATAGCCATTGCATCAGTATGTAGATCAATATGAGGCGGA
The DNA here is from genome assembly GCF_013358625.1 of Macadamia integrifolia. Taxonomy (NCBI): domain Eukaryota; kingdom Viridiplantae; phylum Streptophyta; class Magnoliopsida; order Proteales; family Proteaceae; genus Macadamia; species Macadamia integrifolia. Next base: position 7,622,235 of record NC_056568.1, on the reverse strand, counting down.
TGCATGGAGGAATCTAGGTGGAATGTCAGTATAATCTTCTCACACCTACTGTGTTTTGACATAAAGACCAGCAAGCAGACAAGGTTCTTTTCCTAATTAAATTAAAGTGAATGATTATCTTCAAGTTGGCGGCAGTCCAATTTCTTCAATAAAGATTGGAGGAGGGAGAATGCAAAGAAGAGAGATAAAGAGAGGCTCAAAAACATTTCTCCTTAAATTATTAATCAAGATATGATAATGGAGATGTCACAATCCAAGAGGCTTTGCAATTATTGGGATGGTATTTGATTTTCCTACGATCCATCACAACTTTTTTCTTTTCTTTTCTTTTCTTCTCTTATCTTGACTACCAAACACAGCCTGAAGAAAGCATCAAGGAGTAAGTCTCTAATAGAGGAGATGGCTTCTAATAATGACCACTTTCACAAGCAGTCGAGATCCAGGGCTCTGCTCTTGCTGTATAAGAAATAAGGCCATGTGATTATGTCAATGATAAACTAAGGCTATTAATCAAGGCAACCGAGATGAAGATGAGCCCTACGGTAACAGGCCCAAGTCTAGCCCCAGCTGAAGACAAGACTAATGTTTTAGGGCCAAGCCTAGCCCCAGCAGAAGATGATGAACCTGATGTTTCCCGCCCAACACTGGCCCAACATAAGATGCGGCTTACAGTTTCAACTTCGAGCCCAAATTCTTGATAAGATAATTCTCTTTTCTTTAAAATATTTGCATAAGTCATGGGCCCAAATAACGTGTAAAGAGGCATAAAGTCCTTCATGATAGACAACAATCATAGAGACAAGATCGGTTCCCACGGTCCCACCCATTCTGATTCTAGTTGGATCCAATAGGTTGAAACCTCAGAATTAGAGTTGAGAAGAAGCAATAATGGCAAAAAAATGAAAATCAAACATTATTTACAACTGATTAAAAAAAAGAAAGTTAAAAGAGTGTTTTTCTTCTAGTGTTTCCTACGCTCAGACACAATGGGGTATGAAATGACCTTACTGCCCCCACGCGTTGAGTATTTTCACTCCTAGATGTGTCCCTAAAAAGATGTGGAAGAAAGAATGTTGTAGTGCCACCTTGTGCCTATCTCTCTCCTCTCCTCTAAAATGATATATCTATCCCTATTGTGGGAAGATAGATAAACCTAGGGAGGTGTTGACCTACGTTACGCAGCTAGAACAAGAAACTCAATCCCACTTGTTAAGACCTAGTTTAGTTATTAGATCCAATAGTTAAAGGGAGAGTTCATATATAAGGTCATTAGTCGGGTAATTTTTAACAGACTTCGTCCCATCCTCAACCGCATCATTTCAATCTGTTAGAATGGTTTCATTAAGGGAAGGAACATACACGATAATATACTCATTGCAAATGAGATTTTGCAAAGATTCAAAAACATGCGTAGAGAAAGGTTTGAGTGGACATGAGTAAGGCATATGACAGGGTGGAGTGGACCTTCTTAAGGAAGACACTGCTGAGCTATGGATTTGATAAAATCTGGGTGGAGCGAATTATGTTTTGCGTTGAAACCACCTCATTTAGCATCTTACTCAACGGTGACCCTCTCCCTCCCTTCAAACCTTCTCGTAGATTGAGGCAAGGGAATCCATTATCGCCTTATCTATTTGTTCTATATGCTGAATTGTTATCATCTCATTTGGCTATTGCTATGGAGTCGAACAGCATTAATGGAATACAAATCAGAAGGGGAGGTCAAAGAATTTCGCATCTTGCCTTTGCCGATGATCTCATTTTGTTTAGTAAGGCATCAATGGTGGAGGCTTCCCATTTATGCGATATTCTCCAAAAATATTCTAGCTTCCTATATGCCAAATGCCCTGCTGCCACTGCTTCCTAGGGATGGAAATTAATCTGTGCCCCTAGGGAACTTCTTAAATCTGGCCTTTTTCTCCAGTTGGGAGATGGAACGACCATAAATCCATGGTCAGACTATTAGATACCAAACCTCCCTCCCTCCTCTGCTCCATTTCCGCTCCCAAGAGATGCCCCAACTGTGGTGGCTGATTTTATTTATCCTTCGGATCGCTCATGGAATCGAGATCTTTTATTTAGATGGTGGTCACTAGAAATTGCTTACAGAATCCTTTCCATCCCTATTCCTATTTTTCCCACTCCTGATAAATTTGTGTGGGTTGTGCCCTTGAATGAGAAATTCTCGGTTGCATCTGCTTATAGCATTGCTATTAACGGTTTCCTGCCTTCTCCCTCTTCTAAGTGGTTGTATCTGTGGCATATCCCGACGACCCCCAAGGTCCAACATATCTCTCTCTCTCTCTCTCTCTCTCTCTCTCACTCTCTCACTCTCACTCTCACGTATACACCTTCTTTCACAAAAGAAGATGAAAAAAATCTCTCTCTCTCTCTCTCTCTCTCTCTCTCTCTCTCATATACACCTTGAAAAAAAAATTAACGGTGCCCAATCATGCACTCCTACACCTAGACATAAGGTAGGAAAATGATCATCCCACCCCCATGATGGATGTCTTGATGCATGCTTTCATTAGCATTGCAGGGCCATACAAACAAGTAGCATTCCTTCTCCAAATAAAAAAACACTTCTTTACTTTTTCTATATCAATCAAGTCACCTCTGCACCACAATCCCTACCCCCACCCCCTCCCATACCAAAAAAAAAAAAAAAAAAAAACATCTTACTTTACTTTTTCTATCAATTAACAAAGATATTATACCACAAAGATTTTATTTTTTTACAGAGTCAAAAGGTGGCAATGGACATAACTTCACTTCCATCTAGGTATCTACAACTTCAGTTTTGAACCTTGGGACCCAAGGGTCAAGAAATTGGAACCAAATTTATTGGATAAATGAGGCTTCATTTGGTTGTGAGAGGAATTAAAGAGTGGGAAAATGAAATTTTTAAACGTAAAATATAATTTTTTGTACCCAAATCATTCCCTATTATTAAATTTTACTCTACTTCACATCCAAATCTCTTTGATATAAATAGTAAAGAAGAATATTACATGTAAAACGTTTCATTGTTAAATATGATAAGAAATTTAAGTTTTTTTTTCAACATTTTCACATCCTTTCCCTGGTGTGTTTCCACCTCTTCATCACCTTTTTGTACTGTTCAGTGTCCATTCATGATTTGACAGAAGTTGAAGAAGAGAGAGAATAAAAAAAAACTATTTCAGATTAACCAAACAATACTTAATTCAGCCTCTAATCATGATTACCAAGCTTTAACCATAATGTTTGTTTTGTGTATATTAAATTAATGGTACTGTGTCATGATCTTTGATCAATCACATTTTACAACGCTTACGCATGCGTGCTCCATGTAGGTGTGTTAAAGGTTAGCCCGCACTGATAGACTTGACCTAAATCAATTGGTTTAAGTCTGAGACAGGCCTAACCAACTGTTAAACATGTTGAGTTCAAACACCAAATGATTAACAATTGGATAGTCCTGATGCAAGGTAATAACCTAATGATTGTCCACCAGAGACTAACCTAATATTGTGACTAACCAATAATTGATAATTTATAGCTCGATTAGCCCGTTTAAGCCTATTTAATTCGATTATTAAGATTATTCCTAGTTTTTCTCAACTTTTGTGATCATATGAGCTGATTATATATATATATTTTTTTTGGATAGATAGGGCCCAAGGAAATTTGAATTCATCCTATAAATGGATTATTGATCTGACAATACTAAATATTGGATAGAAAGGGAATCACATGGATTGGTCATAGTTCAAAGCCAAATTCAAATTTTATACTCTTTTTTGTATTGACCCTTTTCCTGCTAATTTTTCATTAGCCACGTAACTATTGTCTAAATATCAACTTGTTGACTTCCAATCAATCTTTACAAAAAAAAATTCAACTTTTTAATTATTTGAAGATTTTCAACACAAATTAAATAGCCATGTGGCAAATAAAGGAAGCTGGCCAAGGGGTCTACCAAGAGATTATCATCTAAGAAGACATGGCATGGTAAATCATATACTAAGATTTAATGTAGAAAATTTTGGTTATGCACGATTTGTGTTCATAATAGTCTTAAGAGGGATTAATTTATTTATATTTGAAGATTTTTTTATTGATTAAAAAAAAATTAACATCCAATATTGCCGGAAGATACAAAACAAAGAAATTGATTCAATCTTCCACCTTTGGGATTGTCATCAGAGAAAAGAATCAGCCAAAAAGATAAAGATACTTATATGAAACGATATCTGGGACACTCGTGTATCCCCCAATTAATATTTGAAAAAATAAAATTCGACGCAATGTCCCAATCTTCTGTTAATCTACTACGTACTAGCAACCTGATAGTCTTGTCGTCAAAAAATTGATTTCATCTAAAGCAATGAGTTATCAACCAAGTTATAGAACTTTAAAAAACCCTTCAAATGAGATTAGTTCTGAATAGGTTTCTAAGGAATATTAAGATGGGAGATACATTCCACCGTTGCCTTTGAATCACATTCTCGCCACAAATGATAAAATCCTTTCTCTCTAGCAATCCGAACCCTAATAATAACCACTGAAAATTCTGCATAAAATTGGAAATGACATCAAGAAAATGGTAAAAGCAAACCAATGGGTAAACAATAACTGAGCAAAAAGCTTCACCCACTCTTGCTGGACGTAATTTCTTAAACAACATCCATCCACATTAAACTTCAAAAATTATAAAGTATTGATAACTTACATATTCAACAAAAAAACCCATGCCATAAAGGATGCTGGTGGTAATTACAAAAAATGATAATTTAGACTTTTAGGGGATCATGAAACCACCACATGCCATTGCACATCCCTTCAACCACATATGCTATGAGATATTTATAAGATTTATTGAAAAGGAGAGATGGCCCCAGCGGCCGCAGCCTTTTCCCCACTGGGAGCTTGGATAAAGGGGAGCAATATATGATGCAAATACGATGAGCTAAATGACGAAGGATACAAACGTGAAAAGAGATGAATCACTTTAGATTTTTTTTTTTTTTTTTTTTTTTTTTTTGGGGGGGTGGGGTTGTTTTGGGGTGTGTAATAATCACTTTAGATTGACAAGTACAATGGCAGTGCACAAAGCCGAATGGCTAAAGAATATCTATGTATCCAACCCTTATAACCATGTTTAGTTAGTATACCTTGGGCTACTTATATAGGGTATTTAGTGTTCTTCATTGCTTTCAGTAAAAGTTAAATGATTCTTATTCAATCCTGGTGTGATTCAGTCCATATGATTGTAGGATCAGTATAGACCCGTGGGACTAATAAGGCCGAAGGCCCAGATACCCGTCGTTAGCAAAAAAAAAAAAAACACATTTAATTGGACCAATGTGGAACTAATAGTTCCTGTAGTGTTACTACGGATTTGAACTGAAATTGTTCTTTCATGAAAAGATGCTATGCAATCCAATAGGATTTTTTGCAATCATTGAGATAAATTTTGCATCCCCATTTATAGGAACCACTAAGGCATCCATGATTGATATACTAGCTTATTTTAAAAACTTCGGATACCATGTCATCATCTTTGATCAATCACATTCAATGGGTAAATGTACAAGTTTTGGATATATACAACAAATACCATGACCAAGTGAAATTTTGGGTTTCTATGTGAAAAAAGAAAACTTTAAAAGAATGTTATACGAAGATGAAAAGAAATTGCAAGGCAATGATACCACCAAGAGACAGTAGGCCCACGAAAAAGAAATAAAAAAATAATAAAAATTAGAACGCCAAGAATCAAGGACCTTTGAAAATCAAAACTGGAACAACCGAGAAAAAAAAATTTTAACTTAAAGTAGAAAAGAAAAGAAAGTGACAATACCATCAATAAAGAAAAGAAAGCAATGCAAACAACAAACAAAAGTGATCCAAGATTCCAAGTATCCAAGTGACTGTCTCTATCATCTTACTTTCTACTGTGTACTGAATTGTGATTGTTAGTGACTTAGGAAAGCAGCAAAGGACCCCACTCCCAAGTCCCAACCCTAAACTTCCATGCAACCCCTTATAGACACTTCTATTCTTCACTAGACTTCTCACCAGAGAAAGAGAGAGTTATGATGGGAGAAGAAAGATCCTCTGGTATGGACAATCTGCAGGAGACACCTACTTGGGCGGTGGCTTCCATTTGCTTCATCCTCATACTCCTCTCCATAGTCCTTGAACACTCCCTACACCAGATTACCAACGTAAGTGTCTTCTTCTTAAGTACCTCATTACCTTTTCCATTGATCAAGGAAGAGGCCACTATTTGTGACCTTCTTGGAGTTGGCCCTAGTCCTCTTCCTTTTGTATCCTCTCGGATTTTCCTTATAGCTTGATTCAGTTGTAGGGAGAAGCCATTGTTTTTGTTGTGAAGTTTTCTTTATATTTTTTCATTTTTTTCCCTTGCTTTTTCTTCTTATTCTTTTGAGGGAAAGGGGGGGAGAGAGAATTTCTAGGCTTTGTTGAATATATTATTTATTCATCTAAAAATAAAATATCTTCTTTTTATATATGTGACGATGATTGAGATTTGAGAGCTGAGGAGACAAACTAAATTGCTTAATTAATGAAGCAAATGATAACCATTCTTATGCATCTTTTGATGTAAAATTTGGGATGATGAATCACAGTGGCTAAGGGAGCATAAGAAGAAAGCACTGGAAGAGGCTGTGGAGAAGCTTAAATCAGGTCTGATTGATTAATTTCGAAGAAAATTAAATCTCTTAATTATTGTTTTAATTACTAATGATTTGTTGATTAAACTAGTCTGCATATATATGGTTGTTGCAGAGCTGATGTTGTCAGGTTTCATTTCACTTGTATTAGCAGCACTACAAGGACCCATCTCCAATATCTATATACCCAAAAAATATGCAAATTTCATGCTTCCTTGTCAAAAAGGTGCAACTAACACAGGAGAGAAATTTGAGGAGCCTCAGAGAACTGGTGCCTCTTCCAACTTTGATAAACACCATGAGGTATGTTTACACTAAATATATATATATATATATATATATATATATATATATAGAGAGAGAACTATACAAATAATTAATGGAGTATAATATATGATGTGCAGGGAATGGTTCCTCTGATGTCCAAAGAAGGAATACACCAACTACACATCTTTATATTTTTGTTAGCATCGACCCAACTTGTTTTCAGTCTCCTCATCATGGCACTAGGAAGGGCAAAGGTACGAATCTACAAAGAGTATGGTAATGGATTATTGTAAGCAAAGCATGTCTCTAACTCAACTCGAGCGTTTCTAGCAAAGAAGTAAACTTTTAATGGTAAATCACTTGCTTATGGCCACGTACTATTAGATGGTCAAGAGAAAGAGTATTTTCGAATTCATCAATAAAAATCTCATCTTTTATCACGGGTAGGCAAGTGATTCTTCCCATGCCATTAGTGAAGAAAAAAAAAACTTTTGCTTAGAAAAGTAAAAGTTGTGTGAGGTTCATGCACTAACAATGATCTTTCTTGCTTTAAAAGTTGAGAAAGTGATTCATGCACGGGAGATTCCTCCCATCAACTTCATTTTATTGGGGATTAAGGTGTTTAGATTATTTCACATTATTCCAATTTAGTGTCCCTCTCCTTAATATCCAAACCTTCTGTATAACTAGTCCCACAACCCATACTGACCCCACAATCGCATGGATCGGGTTATACCTAAGTTGAATGAGAACCATTCAACTTTCACTGAAAGCAGCGAAAAACACTAAACCCCCGTATGAGTGGCCCAAGGTGTGCCAAGTGAGAGTCAAACTTAAGACATCCAAGTTCGTTGCTCACACAACTGCCCTGATGAGCAATAAATAATGAGTAACTAAATGAATTTTCCCCTTTCTTGGGGTTAAGAATTGTTACAAAATAAATAAACAAATAAATAATCTTGGGGTTAGGAAACTTATACTCGTCAGTATAGTATATACTTGTGGTGAGGAATTGTTACAAAATAAATAATCTTTAGGAAACTTATGCTGATAAGTAAGCAAATGAATTTTTCCCTTTCTTGGGGTTAATCCATTCTTGATTGAACAGATGAGTTCTTGGAAAGCTTGGGAAGAAGAGACTCAATCGATCCACTACCAAGTGGCCAATGGTAATACACTATACTTGTCTTCCTTTCATTTTTCTCATGGTTGCCTTAACAATAATCTCACTAGGGATAAGTACATCGTGCCACTTATTATCCTTTTTTTTTTTTTTTTT
>NC_056568.1:7613768-7613983 GCF_013358625.1 Macadamia integrifolia | reverse complement strand
TTGGGTGGTGTGGTTTTAAATAAATAATATATTTACAAAATGGGAAAAGAGGGGATTCAAATAAAGGATAAACCCATTAAGAATGGTCACCTAAGATGTGTACAATGAACAACTAGAACAGCAGCTTAATACAACAATAAAGCTAAGAACAAGCAATGAAATGACAAGAAGAGATGGAAAACCCATTTTTTATTTTTTTTATTTTGGGGGGGGGG
>NC_056568.1:7603682-7613748 GCF_013358625.1 Macadamia integrifolia | reverse complement strand
GGGGGGGGGGGTGGTGGTGTTAAGAAGATGGATGGAAGACTAATGAGTGGGAGAGGGGAGGGAGAGAACTGCATAAGAATATCCCTAGAAGCAGTAATGAAGCGATTCCTCAATGTCTCTACAAAGGGCGGTGATCAATGCCAAAGGTAATTGAAACCTAAATCTGATGATCAGTAAAAAATGAGATAGACCATCTTCTCTTGTTCCGCTCACACTAGATATATATGATAAGCATAACATATAAAGCTATTCTACTAGTAGCATCACAGACTATGCTAAACTAACATAGAATGCTAGTCTCCCAATGCTTGCTTTGAGAACCCCTCCCAATTTTAAATAAGTAGCTCTTCAGTGGTAATAGTAACATACCATTGGATCCTTCCAAAAAAAAACAAACCATTGTATAAAACTTAAATGTAGAAGCAGTAATATGAAACCACTAAAGAATACTCAAAACATTTTATTTAAAATTAAACAAGTAGGATTATGGTGATGAAAAAAATAAATGACTCAATTTTTCTACACCCACCATGGGTTTTAGATGGGCACAGGAGGGTATGGCACGGCTATTTTGGAGAAAATATAAATATCTTATATGGGTTTGTGAACCCTAGGATCGAGTGGTGAATCCTTTGACATAATGAAAGAAAATTAAAAAAAATATACCTCTACTAAAAGTTTGCATTTAGAAACACTAAGATGAAACAAAAGATGGGAGGGAAAATTTTGAAACCAAAAATTCAAAAATTCAAAAATAAATAAAATTGAGTATAAAAATAGACATGTAAATCAATCATTATCTCAATCATTATTCTCTTCCATTTTTCCTTAAAGTACATAAATTAAATTTAGTGTCCTTCCAATACAGATCCTGTACGCATTAGATTAACAAGAGAAACAACATTTGGAAGACGGCATTTGGGTATTTGGTCAAAGTCAACAGTACTTCTATGGATTGTAAGTCCACTTTCATCTCCTTTTATAATTTACAAAGAAAAGTTATATTTTCCCTTTTTTTTTTTTTTTTTTGTTAACTACGAGTATCCAGGTCGAGTCTAGTCCCACAGGCTCATACTGACCCTATAACCATATAGACTGGGTCATATCGGGGTCGACTGAGAACCATTTAACTTTCACTAAAAACAGTGAAGAGCATTGAACACCCCATGTGAGTGGCCCAAGGTGTGCCTAATGGGAAGGTGTGTCTAGTAGGAGTCGAACTTAGGTCTTTCATATTCATCGTATATAAAATGCATTGATCTATCATGAATGTGAAATGTATCAGAAATGTTTCTTCCGCCAATTCTTCTACTCTGTAGAAAAAGTTGATTATTTCACACTGCGTCATGGCTTCATCATTGTAAGAATATCTAAACTTTTTAAACTATTTTGTTTCAAAGATACTGAACAAGAACTGCAACCAAGTTGGTTCTTGATTTCTTTCATTAACTTTCCTCTGAGTTCATTTTTTTTTATGATTCCTGTAGGCACATATGCCCAGGAACAACTATTTCAATTTCCAAAACTACATACAGAGATCCTTGGAAGATGATTTCAAGGTAGTAGTGGGAATCAGGTAATACATTGAACACTAACAGCACTTGACTTCATTGTATATATACTGCTCTTAACCTGTTCGTAGAAATGTCAACAAGAACTACCATTGAGAATCCCATTTCGTTTAGTTTACACTTTGGACTTACTCTTCCCATCTCTCTTAACATGGAAATATTTAGAACTCTGTTTGGACTAGAAACCAGTTTTTTTCAAACTTTTTGTGTCTCCATCCACTGAAGATCTTCCTATTAATCTAATTTGTTTGTTTCAACAGCCCCTCTCTGTGGTTGGTTGTTGTTATCCTCCTGCTAGCTGATGTGAATGGTATGAATGCTACTTCAATTTTTGGTTTTCCTTTTCCCATTTCGATAACCATTCAGTACATTCTAAAGATCATTTGAACTGGACCAGGATTGCATTTATACCTTTGGATAGCCTATTTTCCACTGATTGTAAGTACTATAAGCAACCCTTGTTTTTCTCTTGTTTTAGGATTACTGGTATTCTCATTAGTCCATTCTAATTCTGTAGATAGTTCTGGTTCTTGGAACCAAGCTTGAAGTCATTTTGGCAAGAATGGCTCTGCAACTCAAAGACCAGACCACTGTGGTCCAAGGAGCTCCTCTGGTGCAACCTGATGACAATCTTTTCTGGTTCAGAAGCCCTAGATTTGTTTTGAGTCTTATACACTTCATCATGTTCATGGTAAATCCCTCTGTAATTCCGAAGAGAGAGAATACCATTTTTATTGGTGTTTGGTCTTAACTCTTAACACTGATTTATTCAACCTTTTCTCATCTTTCTAGAATGCATTTGAGCTTGCTTTCTTTCTCTGGGCAACTGTACGTTTTCCTTATTCCCTTAGTTTTTCTTATAACATGCCTACAATTAAGGTAATAAATAAATAAATAAAAAAAAAAAAGTTAATTTGCTCATTCTTTTTTTCATTTCTCATCTTTATCAGTGGCAATTTGGGTTGAAAACTTGTTACCATGAGAACAGAGGATTCGCAGTCGCAAGGGTGGCATCAGCGTAAAGACCATGTTCATTCTTTTCATTTCTATTTGTTACCCATCTTTATCACCTCTTCTTCTTGAGTTGTTCATTCTCTTCTAAAAGCAATCCTCTTCTTTTGTTTCTTAGGATGATTGTACAAATCATTTGCAGCTACGTTACGCTTCCAATCTATGCCCTTGTAACTCAGGTGAGTTATATATAGAATTGTGTTTTATAAACCATCATTGAAAAATAATGGCTACTATATAAGGATGCAAGGTTCAAACACGTAGGAAATCCACACTGAGATATGGATTTATTCTATGTCAGCTAAACATAGAGATGTCATTACAATAGTTGCAGTAACACATCTCAATGTATGTTGACCATGGATTGTTGTTCGGACACAGATGGGTTCCCAGTACAGGAGTGCACTTCTAGGGGAGCGAGTAATAGAATCATTAAAGCAATGGTATGCAAGGGTGAAGAAGAAGAAACAACAATCATCATCACATCAACCTCTGATAAGTCATTCTAATTCTGAGCTTGGGAGCAGCAGGAAAACTAGTCCTACCGAAATTTCTTCACCACCTACAGCACAACCCACAATGGCACTTGCAGAAATTATTTCATCCCCTGGTTGTGATGAAATCAGTGAAGTCAAAAAAGAATCAGGTGAGGCCAATGTTCCTTCTGAGGCTGTGGTAGTTGAATTGTCAGTTTTTGAAGTGAATTGAAGCGGAAGCACTGAATTCTGTTGAAGTTAATGTCTTGTTTTGGTATTTTTAAGTTGTGTTCTGCTTTGAAGTTTGAGATGGATACAAATGTATATAAATATTATATATAAGCTATTGTAAAAATCAGTCAAGAAGAGAATAGAGAAGAAGAAACTAGAAATTACAAGAAAGGAGAAATGTTTTCAACTTCCCCTCTTCCCTTCTGCTGAAATTTCTTACTCTGTTTTTGCACCTTACATCTAATATGGATCTTCTTCTAGGTTCAGCTTTAGAAACAACAAACAAATTCATATAACCCAATGTATAGATAGCTTTATAGTTTTCATACATACAACATGAGACATGGTGATTGTAGTCTTAAAGGATGCAATAACTCATATTGTGGCATGTCTGGTGTCTATCATACACTAATGCCAACTACATTGATTTCAAAACAATGTGTACCAAGTGCACAAGCTTCCCACTATTATGGGGTTAGGGGAGGGGCAGATTTACAGGCAGTATTATCCCCGTTCGCAATGGGGTAACCCTACCGAGGCCCACGACTAATTTGATTAATATGACCAAATATGTACATAAAGTGCAACATTTTATATGTCGGATGAATGTTTAGGAAATGATGTGGAATATTGGTCACATGTCAAATTTCGGACTGAGATACAATAAACCCTCCCACATATAAGCATACCATCTTGTACTAAAGCGAACGAGCTTAGTGTGAGAGTTTTACTTGTTTTCATCTCTTCAAATATCTTGCCAGGAAAAAAAAAAAATTCTCTTCAAATATGTCTGAATTTTATTCCTATCTATCATTCGATTTTTTTATTATCCGCAGGAAGAAAATTCGAGGGACAGCCAAGGTTAATCAAGATCAGCCAAGCCTTGAAATGGCAAAAACTAAGGGCTTACAAGCCAACCCAACACAAGTAAAGTATCAAGGTTGAACCGGGTTGGGCCGAGACATCCTAGCCTAACCTTAGGGTTGGACTGGGGTTTTGAAAATCTAGCCCAGCCTGGACCATCGACCTCCCGATATATCCTCTCATATATAAGCATATCCAGTTGTGTACATATCATAGTCCTTCGGTAGTTCCTTTTCTTTTTTCGATTAGTTGGCAAACTCATATCTAATTCAAGCTTGACATGTGAACAAAGGACCTTAAGATCCACCTATATATAAAATATCAGCTCTATATGTATATTACACACATGAAAGTCTGGAATCTACTTCTCGTTAAGAACGTGCCATACCCACACTCCTTAAAATAATAGAAAATACTTTTGGTCTAATGGTCTTGAATCTTGATTATATTACTTAAAATAAGAGAAAAAAATACTAATTATACTATGAATATATCCAAATCTATGTCTATCTCTCTCCTCCACCCCTTGAAAAGGTCCCCTATACCCCTCCCATCCTAGGGGTGTCAACCGGTCGGGCCGGTCCGGTTTCGGTCGGGCTTAATCGGGCTTGAAGACTTTCAAAGGCTACACCGTGTCCGCCCATTTAACTAATCGGGCTTAGTTATTGAGGGCATGGTACGCTTTATATTCGGTCGGTCGGCCTCGGGTTATAATCGGGCCACCTTAATCGGGCTTTAGTCGGGCCTTAACCGGGCTACGGACATGTTTAATGTTAAACGGGCTTTAACCGGTTTTTAAACGGGCCCTCTTTAAAATGTGCTATTATATTCCGGCCCACTTATGCAAGCCCAAAAAAATGACAATAAATCAATAAATGATACAAAATATAACCATTATTTAAAATGTGAACATGTCTTTACTTTTTAGTTTTTATTCTTTAATTTGGGGGGTAAAATATGTATTCTACAATCATTAAAGGGTCGGGCCAAGTCGATGCACAATAGGCCGGTCTCGGTCGGGCGTTATTCGGTCGGTCTCGGTCGGGCGCCCGACGGTTCAAGTAGCAAAACCGAGACCGACCATTTATAAACGGGCCGGGCTCAAGCCCGACACGTTTAATAAACGGTCCGGGCCGGGCTGATCTTTAAACGGTCGGTCCCGGTCGGTTTACCCAGTTCGGGCCACAAATTGACACCCCTACTGCACAATCACAGAAGGCAGAGGCTCGGAAGTAACTCCGGGATTAGTCCTCTGATGCCCAAGTCAGAAACCCATGCAATAGTTCTTCTAGCAGAGTAATGGCGTGAATGTATGTGTGTACTTACCTCGTTCTATCTCGCGGGTCTCCTCTTGTAGGAATCTTCTAAGAGACTCCTACTGGGATACGTCCCCCCTTTTCTGAAGGGATTGGGATGGTTTGTTGGAGGACTCCTCCTTGCGTGCCCCATGACTCCTCAGGGAATATTCCCTTAAGGAACGGAGTCATATTATGACTCTACTACTGAGGGGAGGCTAGAGTTCCTTTGCGATATCCAAAGTTGCATTGTAGGTACGTGGCGAGATACCCCGTGTCCGTGTCCGATTGGAAGATTTATTATGTGCGTATCACTATCCGTTGCCAATGCCACCGTCACTGCTTTGAACAATCGTCGGTGGTTCAAATCCAACGATTTAGGAGAAAGGTAAATTAGGTCTTGGGTGAAAGAAATAGTAACTTATCACAAGGGTATTTTAGGTACTTCATATTTAATAAGGGCATTTTGGTATTTAAAATAAAATATAACTACTGACATCAGCATATAATGTATATTCCTTAACACTGACTGACGATAGGGGGTTTGAGTATAATTTGATAAAACAGAGAGGATAGCCTTATAATTGTGGCATTCTCCAGTAGGTACTGTGGTAAATTTCTCATTAAAATAAGGTCACGGTGGTGATTGTTGAATAGAAATTTAACCTAACTTCACACAATACAGTACAACTCTACCTTATCCCAACTAAATGAGATCAACTTCATAATCCTTACCCTCCATTAAACTCTATTCAAGGTTGGAATTGATACAAGACCTAAGCTATGCATGTTTTTCCTAACTTCTCCTGGAATTATTTTAAGTCTACCCCTAGTTATTTTTAATTCCTTCAATGAACCAGGGCAGACAATAATATCAAAAATTCAAGAGGGAAAATCTTTTTTTTTTTGGTAAAGAGGGAAAATCTTGTTGCAAGAAAAATGTAACCTACTCTTTTGCCCTTTTAGTACATCATTTCACATAAAAAGTGCATTACATGACTTTCAACCTTTGGGAAATCTTTTTTTATCCCTACAATAAATGCTACATTAAATAACTTAAAAAAATAAGACAAGAGACAATAAAAAGAAGGTTACATCTTGTTAGCCCACCACTTTGGTCATAAGAAGTTGTTCCCATTTCAAGAAAGCCAAAGATGTAACAGGGTTAACAGGAACCCAAAAAAATAAAATGGTGATGCTTACTGATTTATGGATACAAATATTAAGACCAATGGAATAACACAACCTTTCCTCTTTTCTCTCTTATCCGTCTCACTCAATGCAAATGCATGCCCCGAACAACATACTTTTATGTTTCATCACCAAATATAATCATTTACAATGAGAATGTATATGAAGTGTTCATTATCAACCTTCATCAATTGCATCATTTGCCCCTACATATCCGAGACCAGGGGTTCTTGTTCTCATCCTGCCTTGTTTATGCTGTCTCATCAGCTTCCGATGCTTTGGCAACAGAGTCCTCCAGTGCCTCAAGGAAAGACAACACAGTGAACTTGTCTACAGAATAGGACCCAAAAAAGAAGAAAAAAAAAGGATTACCAATGATTGAGAAGACTTCACTCCCTTTCCCCATTCCAACATTTTTGACCAGGATAGAAAGTAGAACTTTACTACCACCACTGCTATGAACCCATGTAAAACTTGGCAAATCAAATATTCTGTACCTCAATGAGGTAGTAGTAGTTGTTGCTATCATTTTCGTGGTAGTACCATGGTAGTGGAAGTAGAAACCACAAACCACAAACCACAAACCACAAAACAAGTTGGAAAATTAGGGTGTTGGGTAAGACTATAGATTCACTAAAATGCATGAAAACTAAAACCTCTGAGTAATTATAGTCCATGGAGGTGCGCATACTCACATTTACTAGGGTCAACTCCAAACTGAGAGAGATCAATCTGCCCTGTTCTAAGGACCTGTACAAGGCAAAAGCATCACATGTAAACTTTAAACAACTTGATATGGAAATAATGGAAAAAAAAAAAAATCAAATAGATAATATGAAAAATAGAAAAATAACAACAATGTGAGGTAAGGACTCACATAAGTAAATGCTTCTACTTGTTGACGAAAAGGCGGACTTTGAAACAAGTCCATCAAATCCTCAGGAGTCCATTGACCCTATAAATCACAACCATTACAAACTTTTGCAACTTAAAAAGAACAAGATTTAGAAGAAACTACTGCATGTCCATGGTTTACCTCAGGCAAATATGATGCTAATTGCTGTTCCAATGACAATGTCTCAATCAAAGGCATTATTAGATCAGGCTTTAGAATATCTCCTAATTCCAAACCTAATGAAAGAAACAGAACGATCAGTGATTAGAAATTAAAAAATAAATAATCAAAAGAAAGATAAGTGTGTCAAAATACCCATAGGCATAAGTTAACCCTTAAAGATGGTCCACCAAGTGCATAATGGTACAACACATGGCTCACATGGCTCACATGCAGAGTTACTTAATATGTAGAAGCAGAGAGATCTCCCAGACCAGAAATTCCCATCACTAGATGATCCTAGACACCAGACTTTTGTCTAATAGGTAATGTCCAAAGAGGTACAGATACCATTAGATTGGTAACAGGTACAGCTTTCATGAAACCGAGGATACAAATTGTTAGGGGAGGGGAGAAGACCTAAGAAATGCGATTGGTAACACAAAATACTTGAGATCTTTAAAGCACACTCTCGCTCAAAATCCATATCAGACACTTTGTAAGGGATAAGACTTCAAAAAATTGGTGAAAGCCAAACATAGCTGCATTTAGTTTATTTATTTATTATTTTTTTTTGGGGTGGGGGGGTTGTGATAGGTGAGATGCATGCATATTCTGGGATTAGGCATTTTTTTCCTCCGCCAAGGGTGGTCTTATTTCAGAGATGCCAGAATTTTCCTGCAGTCTGAGAACTGCATTGAAAGAGTAAGGTCCATAGAAGAAAAGATGTTTGAAGGAAATGTTCCATGACTGGCAGATTGGCCAGCAACAAAAGGATTTTGGGGGCCGTATTGGGGTGGATAAGAGCTTCCCTTTGTCTTTGGACCTACACATGGAAGGGGTGTGGCTCTCCTCGGCACTCTACAGATGGATCTAGTTTTATGATGATAAGAATTCTTTTTCAATGAGAAAGTAGGAATCATTTCCTTTCTGTCCATACAGAACTGTTCCTTTTTTTCTTTTAATAAATGTATACAGAACATTGATACTGCTCCTTCTTTTGCCTTTTATTTTGAAGATTTTTGTCTCCATTGCCTTTATGAACTCTCTCTGCTGTTGCCTATCAGAAACAGAAGAATGCAAGAGGTCACCTGATTAGCATGCATCATCAGATCAGGCAGGTTCAACCCCTCCACACCACCCCCTTGGGAAAAAAGAAGACAAACAAGAAAAAGGAGATCTATACGGGGATAGTTCATTCAATTTGATCCCAATACTCCAGGTGTACCACAAGAATTTCCCTACCGGAAGACCATCCTTAAAGTCTCACTATAAGGTACCAGTGTTTCTTCATTTACACAAGCATTACCTCCATCCTGATCTCCAGTAGCATCTACAACAACAATCAGGTACTATGTAAGGGCAGCACTACAAAACACGAGAACAAGAAGCCATACAGGTATAAGAGCTACTCCTTGAACGAAATGGCTTATTCATACCTGTAGGTCCAATGTTACTTAATATTCTTTGAAGATCTGCCAATTGTACTGGTCCAGATGAAGATGTTACATCCATAGTAGCTTCACCACCCAAGTTTCCAGCTCTGAAAGTAAGAAAAAACAATCAAACCAGGTATTTCCAATCAAATCAATAAAGAGAACCAAGTGAAAACTCAGGACCAATAAGCTTTGAAATATACATAAATTCTCAAAGAAAATACTAGGGCAGTGCTATCTCAAAAAAAATCCAATCCTCTAGCAGCATAATTGTTATGGTGCCAAGGCAAGCCTAGTCTACCTCGTTGCATAAGGCAACCCTTAGAATATGATATATTTCAATATTTTCTTGCATTATAAAATAGATTCCATATCAATAATTCTTATCCAGGGTCCATAGATTTGTTAGTAGACCCTGGTTATATGGTATCATAAGCCATTATATCATGGTATCGTAATTCCTAAAAACATCAGTTGTGACTTGTGAATCCCTTCCTCACTAACACCCTTCATCCCTTCCACTCTCTCTCCCTCTCCATAATTTGTGACCACCTGCAATGGTTTCCGGCGAGGATCAAACTTGCGAACATACACAACAATTTTTTACTCTAGTCTCTGATTTCTACTGTTGCTTCTCTATACATAAAGTAATTCAAAAAGAAGGGAGTGCGAGAGGTCGGATGGACGAGTAAAGCTATTTCGAATATCAGTCTTCCAATGGAGAGCATGCCATCCTATGAGCAACATCAGATGACTCCTTTTCTCCTCCTCTGTGGCCCTTCCTCCAACATTTTTTACTTCTACAAGACTTTTTTTTTACATGAGAACAACAAACAGCGTGTACAAGGAATCTTATTTGTTCTTAGGGGTCCATTTCTTTCCTTCTTTGGGCCTAGGTGCCCCAACAGTATAGCAACTAAAATGCCTTGGAGGTTGA
>NC_056568.1:7578508-7603582 GCF_013358625.1 Macadamia integrifolia | reverse complement strand
GCATGGGAAATTTTTTATGCAAAATAATATCAAAGATTCTGGCTATGCGATTATCGTGTGTTCTTCCAAAAATTATCTCTGAGGAGCAAGGGGCCTTCCAGAAAGGGAAGATCATTCATTCCAACATATCACTTGCCTCGGAGCTGGCAAACATGATGTTTGCATCCACAAGAGGTGGAGGTATGGGTTTAAAAATTGATATCCAGAAGGCGTTCGACACCATCTCTTGGAATTTTATTTTTCAGGTTCTGAGGAGATTTGGATTTTCTGAAAAATGGATCTCTTGGATCCATCAGATCCTTGTTTCTGCCAGAATCTCAGTTCTGTTTAATGGTGGCCCTGTTGGATTCTTTGGTGTGGAGAAGGGTCTGAGACAAGGAGATCCAATCTCGCCTATGCTGTTTATCATTGCTGAAGAGGTTCTTTGTAGAGGCTTATCTGAGCTCCTAGCCAATAACAACATTAAAGCTCTATCAGGTCCGCGTGGGGCGATTATCCCTACACATATTCTTTTTGCTGATGATGTTTTTATCTTTTCTAATGCTTCCATCAGGTATGTTAAAAATCTCAATAATTTTCTCGCTAAATATCAAAGCTTCTCTGGCCAGAAAATAAATTTAGACAAAAGCAAGCTTTTCTTGGGATCTGTTCCTGCCTCTAGGAAGCAAGCCATTGCAGAAGAGCTTGGTATCTCCATTTGTAACTTCCCCACCCGCTATTTGGGGGTCGAGATCTTTAAGGGAAGGCTGAAAAAGGAGTCGCTAATCCCCATTCTGGATAAAGTCAAAGGGCGTCTAGCTGGATGGAAAGGGAAGATTTTGTCCATGGCTGGACGAGTGGAATTGGTCCGCTCAGTGATCTTGGGAATGATGAACCATAGTTCAGCTGTATATTGGTGGCCTTCATCCCTTATTGCAATAATGGAGAGGTGGATGAGAAATTTTATCTGGACAGGTGAGATTGATACTGCAAAAAAAAATCAGTCAGATGGGATCTTTGTTGCAGGCCTAAGGATGAAGGTGGTTTGGGACTGAGAAGGCTCAGAGACATAAACAAAGCCATGCTCTGTAATATGGTCTGGAGGGTCAAGCATGAGAATTCCTTAGCATGCAAATTCTTAAGGGCGAGATTTTTGAGGGGTGATGGTTCCTTCAAAAAGTCCTATAAGCCTTCATCGATTTGGCCAGGCTTTAGGAAGATGTGGGACTTCATGACCACCAAAGAAGCCTGGATGATTGGAAATGGGGACAGCATAAATTTCTGGTCAGATAAATGGTTGGGCGGCAAATCCATCCTAGAGCTAGTTGGCCTGGAGGGAGAGTCGAGTCTTCTCTGCAAGGGAAAGGTCAGTGACTTCATTGACAATTTTAAATGGAAATTGCCAAATGTTATCTCCCCTTTGCTGCATGATATTTTTGAGAAAATTCGAACCATTAAAATTCCATCTTATCCCTGTGAAGATATGTGCCTGTGGAGTCTATCATCTGATGGGATTTTCAATTCTAATTCTGCCTGGGAAGATATTAGGATTCGTCACCCGAAAGTGCCATTTTTCTCTTTGATTTGGGGTAAAAAGATGCAACCCAGGGTGTCTATCTTTGGTTGGAGAATGGTGCACGACAAGCTTCCTACAGATGACGCTATTCAAAAGAGGGGCATAGTCCTTGTCTCTAAATGCAGCTTATGTGGAATGGAGGCTGAGACATCGTCTCATATTTTCCTTCAATGCTCCTACTCCGAAGAAATATGGCTCTTTTTTTGTGGATGCTTCAATGTGCAATGGCAGCCTGCTGGAACCATGGCGGATTTCCTCACATGGTGGAGAAGAAAACAGAAATCAGTTTGCTTCAAAGAGGCATGGATCATGGGGTTACTAACAGTGGCTGATCACATTTGGCGCGAAAGAAATATAAGAAGGCATGATGGCAAGGAACGACCGGCAAGATACCTGAAGCAGATGATTCTAGAGGATATTCAGTTTGCTAAGCCAAGCACTAAAGGTGAAGTCAAGACAATGTCCGATCTCATTTGCTGCAGGAAGCTTGGTATTCCGATTCAGCGATCTCCACCAAAAGCAATCTTAGAGGTTTTCTGGTGTAGACCCGAGGCAAATTGGATTAAACTGAATTTTGATGGAAGCTCAAGGGGGAACCCAGGTCGTGCAGGTGCAGGAGGAATTTTTCGTGATCACAGGGGAGGCGTTCTTGGATCCTACAAAATTTTTATGGGTGTCTCGGGAGTCTTCGAAGCTGAAATCGAAGGCCTAATGGTGGGGCTGATGCGTGCTAGGGAGATGGGCTTTCCACGTCTGTGGGTAGAGACGGATTCTAGTGCTGTTGCAATCTCTATCCAGCAAAATAAAATTCCATGGTTTGCGTTACAGAGATGGATATTCCTCCAGCCATATTTGGAGAGTATAACATGGAAAATAACTCACAACTTCAGAGAAGCGAACTCAATTGCCGACTACCTGGCTAGAGATGCGGCGAAGACAGGGATATCAGCCATAAATGTTGACTTTCCTGCCAACATTAAGGATTTCATCAGAAGAGATGCTGATGGCAGACCAAACTATAGATTTGATTAGTGGGATTCTCTTTCCCCTGCTGATGGCAATGCCGAAGGTGGGGGTCAGGGAATCGATTTTAATTTTGATCCACTCTATTTTCTCAGTTTGATGTAGCTCTGTAATTTCTTCCTTTTTTCTTCCTTTTTAATATAATGACTTTCTAGCGAAAAAAAAAAAAAAAAGAATATACCTGTGGTAAAATAAAGGTTTGAAAATCGAGGTGCGACCATGGAAGAGTTTCGACTTCTTTCCAACACGTCCAACCCCTCAACATACATCGGAGGCTGGAAGGACCCCGGCATCACCCTTAGATTCTTTTCAGTCTTCTGTTGTCCATTGGGTTGGTTGGGGTATTGGAGAGGATCCTGATGCGCACAACAGTGGCTGGAGACTGGAGTAGCATACAATGCATGTTCATGGTGATGTGTGCCAAATTTTCAATAGACAAAGTGATAATTGACTGGATTAGACTTGAAATTTTGACACATGGCTAAGGCATGTATTAGCTATCCAATGGTCAAAATTCCACATCATCATTCCATATAGCACAATATGATAGGCTGCCTTGATAAGCTTATTCAGGTCAATCTGTTCAAATGAGTTTTAATTGTAAAAGAAAAGCAAACTCACACCGCCAATGTGCAGATTCTTATGCACGCCTTCTCACATCCTACTCATAGCCCCACATCTTCTCTCCTCATTAAGCTCCCACACTATTAGATGATTTGTCACTCTCCCATCCTATTGGTGCAAAACTAATATATATATATATATATATATATTGTTAAAGATTAGCGCACAGAATTTTATTAAAAAAAGAATGATTGCAATATAGATGAGATACAAAGAAGAAAAGAAATTCAGATTGTAATGCACCCTTGGCATGACCATCAACAAATTAGCAACCTAAATCGAACAAACAAAGAAACTATTAAACTAAAAATTTAGTTGAATTTGTATTTCAGACAATCTTGAGCATCTCAACCAATGTTCTCCAAAGTAAATTGATGGGGCATGGACCATGTCCTCGTGTTCTTGTTGTTGCCACATGTTTAACTAAATCATCAGCGATTGAGTTGGGTTCACAATAGCTATGAGAGGTTCTCCAGGAAATTTGATCTAAATAGCTTTATAAAAAACACCATCTTTGATGGAAATACCATGGAATGTGACCTTTCATAATAGATAGAATCATGGACTGAGAGTCCCATTCCACTCAAATGGATTCCAAATTCAAACTCATAGCCATCTTGATCCCTTCAAAACCTATATGATGTCGAATGAAATCCTCTCCCAAATTATAAATGCGAATAAAAATAATGTTATGGTCATGGTTTTAAGTATCTCCGATACCGATACGATATCCTCCGATACGTATCTTAAATTTAGCCTGTCGATACGATACACACCGATACGATACATGAAATTTTTAAAATCCTTTCGTATCGTTATATATCCTACAATACATACCGATATGCATCAATACACCACCAATACACATCGATACAATATGCCTCGATACGACTTTATGAAAAATATAAAATTGAGGTAAAATGTTCGTTTCGGTATATATTGGTACGTATCGGTGAGTATCGGTATGTATATCGACATGTATCGGTGAGTATCGGTATGTACCGATATAGTGCATTACGGTCATATAATGGCGAAGATGGGTAATTTTTCAGAAAAACACGATTTTTTGAAGGGTTTTTGTTCCAAAGTTGCTGTCAACCATATTTCTCTCTAACTAAAGTGGAAATCAAGGTTGAGAACAATGATTTTACATTTATGGGACAACTACAAACCTTGAATTCTTAGTACGATACCCTCAATTTAGTGTTTATGCATAATACATGTTATCAATAGCTTTTTTTAACAAATTCTTTATGCAAAAGTGTTTAAAAAAATGTTTCCTATCCATTTATGTGTCTATCTTTAGCGTATCTTAGTGTATCTCCGATACGATACGATACCCTCCGATACGTATCTTAATTTTGGCCGACCGATACTACAACCGATACCGATACTTTAATCCTTGGACTTATGGTATGATTGTTACTTGTGAGTATTACTATAATGAACAACCATCTTGTAAGGGTGTGAATTTTGAACCATAAATGAAACCGAAACCATTCTTAATTGACAGGTTAAACCAAACCGAATCAAGTTGAAAAAATTCTTTTTGTTTTGTTTTTGGAAAGTAAAATTTCATTTGATTCGATTTGGTTTTGGTTTTGACCATAACTCTATCAGATTAAATCAAACTGAACTGTATGAAGTGAACCCCGTATAAACTCAAACATAACCGAATCTAGCCTTATTAGATCCTACAATCACACATCTTTGTTGGGTTATGTGAAATTACCTACTATGGGTTTTTCTATTGAGCCGTGTAAAAAGAACTGAAAGATAGCAGATTTGACCCTGTGAGATTGTTTACTCACGAGGTTAATTTTCTTCTTAATTTTAATTTATTTGTTTCAGCATATTATTCCATTTGAATCAAATTTGAATACAAAAACGGATAAAACTGAAAATTTGGATCGCTTTCAGTTTGAGGTGATGAAAATTATTCAACTTCAATTCAATTTCAATTTGTAAATATTATATCCTAAACTGAACCGAAATCAAATCAGAACCGAATCGATTGACACCTTTTTACTTTCTTGTAGGCCAAGTTTTGGATCTTCTGATAATTTCTTTCTTGATACTAGTGGCAAGGTGTCGAACCAAACCAAAACATTTTTTGAAATTGAACCACTAAATTTATGGTCTCAAACTGTGTAAAAAACAAACGTTTATTAAAATCGAATTGAAACATTTAATAAATGTATTATTTTAAAAATGAAATCATTTATTAAATGGTTCGATTTTGAACTGTTAAACTGATGGTTTCAAACTATGTAAAAACCGTTGAATCGAAAATGAATTTAATTGTTTGATAAATCATTTAGGCTATGTTTGGTTGTAAGGGGAATTAAAGGAAAGGGAAGTGAAATTTTCATACTTAAAAAAAGAAATATATATAATCATTATCTATGTGACTTTAACATTAATTTCAAATCATTTCGTATTTAGCTATAAAATTTCATTTTACTTTTCATCCAATACCTTTTGCTATATAATATGTAAAATAAAAATTACATGTAAAGTATATTATTACTAAATATGGTTAACAAAATTAAGTAGTTTATACAATTATATGGGATAATAATTATAAACATTTCTTTTTAAAGTATGAAAATTTCACATCCCTACCCTTTTAAATTCCCTTTCCAACCAAACAAGCCTTAAGCACCGAAACTGTTTGACTACCATTGCTTAGCTTAGACAACTTTTTCCCGTAGTCCTTTCGACTGTGCTGATTTGAGCTCAGATGAGTTAGGCATTGGTTGGGATTTCCTAGCTCAAGATTGAGGCAGCCCGCCCAAGTTATAACCCATTTGCTTAATAACGTATAGCCTCGCAACAGACAACATTGATCACATTTCCACAGATACGAGTGTACGTATGACATTATGACCCAACGATTGGTTGGAGGCTTGAAGCCTCTTCTACTATTTTAACTGTCAATGAGAAAATCTCCCACTTGGTCGATGTAACCAGATCAGATATGGATCGAATTCAGATCGGGTGTGTTTTGATTCAGATATTTTTTGATCGGATATGGATACCCCTAAATGAATACGTATGTGGATCGAATTCGGATTTTTAACTATCCATTTACTCTCTGACTTGTGTAATCTGGACCTTCCTCCATCCAATGAATATAATTTGTGCCTAATCCATCTTTCTAGGTTGTTTTAACTCTTTTCCTCATTCTCTAGTTAGAACATGTTTAAGCTTAAAAAACCCTCAAAATCATTAATTGATTATTTAATCAGATCAGATAATTGTTTTTTCATATTATTTGGATTTTAATCTGGATGCCCTTATTCGGATACAGATACCCCTCAACAAATATGAATGTGGATTTGAATTCGAATTCAGATTTCGTATATCCATTTACATCTTGATGCTCCTAAAACAGTTGCTGATTTTATAGATCCCACTACACGCACTAGGAAGGTTAACATGGTTGAATATTGGTAGCCAGATAAGGTTGCTCTTTCCATATTGGTAATACCTATTCCCTTATTTGAGTTGGATGATTCTTACATTTGGTATCCTACTGCAAAGGGTAAGTTCACAGTCTCTTCAACTTATAGACTATCTCTTCCAAAAAGAAAGAAGAAATATTAACCCAATTTGGCAAAGGCTATATGGTATATATCTTCAGCCCCCAAGATCAAACTTTTCTTATGGAAACTATGACATGATCGACAGAGTTCCTTACTCAAGACTTCTCTCAAGTAGGGGCCTTTATACATCTCCGATAGGTTAATTTTGCATTTCTTATGGTATTACTTCTACGCATATTTTCCTATATTGTCAATTCTCAGCTCAAGTATGGAGAGAGGCTGGATTTTCAAGAATATTCTAGTCAATGACAAATATTCATGACTGGTTGTGCAATGTCCTTGCCTCTCGGGTGAGTCGTCAGCTCCAAGATGGGGTGTGTGCTTTAGCCCCCTAATGACAGGATCTTTCGACATGCCATCCCTAGCATCAGTTTATTATAACAGTACTTTTCATTTGGCTAGAGAGTATTTTCACCTGAATCGTTGTTTTTCGCCAGCACATCATTCTATTCATATGAAGCGGTCTCCTATTATAGGTGTGCCCTAATTTCCCTTGTGTGACTGACTACAGATGAATACAAGGGAGTGATAGTAAATTCTCTCTCTTTTTTTAAGCTAGGGTTATGACATAACCAAGTTAAAATGAGCGAAACTTATTCACTTTTTTTTTTTTTTTTAAATTTTTTTTTTTTTTAAGATAGGGTTATGACATAACCAGGTTAAAATGAACGAAACTTGGCTGCTACTACTATAACCAAGTTAAAATGAACGAAACTTGGCTGCAACCCTTGGTATCAATCAGGGGAATGGAATCTTAGGCGTACGAGTAAAAAATTCGTCTTAAATGGGTATTTTCAAATCAAAAGAAACTCGGCTGCTGCCTGGGTTGCAGTTACTGGTACCAGCTAGGGGAATAGAATCTTATGGGTAGGGCTGAAAAAAATTCATTCAAGGTTGGTATTTTCAAGTCTGCCCCTGAGATTCCATTCCCTTGGCTGTTACCATGGGGTTGCAGCTACTTGGTTTTTCCAAGGGAATAGAATCTTAGAGGTAGGGATGAAAAAATTCATTCAAGATTGGTATTTTCAAGCCTGACCCTGTGATTCCATTCCCTTGGCTATTACCATGCGGTTGCAACTAAGTAACTGCAACCCAGGCAAGAGCAAAAAATTTTCCTTTCAAACCTACCCTTGGAATTCCATTCCCTTGGCTATCACCTCGGCTACCCTTGTAGTCGTTCGAAATTTTTTCTAGTTAAAATATACAGTAAATCAATGACCAAGAAGATAGCACGTACTATCATTTATTATGGCATTATTATTAGGTGTGAACATCTCCATGGAGCTATAATGCGTCCATATGTACAGGAATAGATAAGTCCTACATGCAAGCTATGGTAAGTGCTCGTGGAGACAAAGCCTTCCTATAAGTACTAGAAGCAAGCTAAAGCTAAAGCAGGAACAGTGGTGTTATGATCCCTTCTTTTACTAAGGGTGAATCCACACAACATGATCCTGAGGAAGGAAGTGACAGACTGGAGTAGTAGTCCCTGGCTTAATCTTCATTACTTGGAAGGCCAGGTGCTTAGGGTTCCACTTGGATGTGTCAGTGTGACAAATAGCAATGGCGTTTGCTTTTGTTCCATCACTACCAACTAATGGAACATTATATACCCTTGTGCTGAGTGTTGGATGGCAGTAGAACACAGCATACACATAAGGCTCGCCATGACATACAACAGCCTTGTCACTTGCAATCTTCTTTACACCTCTTGTGATGGTGTATTGTTGTTTCTGGTTCTCTTCCTTATCCACCACCGTCGACATGACCTGAACATTGGTCGTCCCAAGCTTTGCAGTGCTAAAGTCTTATCATGGACTCCAATGAAGTAGCACAGTGCTTGTCCTCCGCTGAATTCTCACACACTTGGATTGTGTTCTTCATGACCTGGGCTTCCTTTGATCCGGGCACGATCGAGAATCGTTCTAAGATGTTTGAGCACTTTTTAATGGAGAAGGGTATGGTCTCAGCTTCCTTGGGTGGCAAGAAGGTGGCTCCGGGAGTTGCCTTCGTGAAGTGTAAGTTTTTAGTAGTGCCTTGATGCAAGTCCTTCTCTTGGAAGAAGAAGAGAGCCACGTTATCCTCAGAGGCAGCGTAGTAGTAGGGAGAGTAAAAAGGATGATACGGCTTTTGCTTTGGGCCTGTGTGTATAGATGCTCCTCCCTTTCCGACGCCTAAATTGGTTCCGCCGTCGGGCTTACCGGTGCTCACATCTACATTAGAAGAAGGTGAAGATGGGTAGTGTTAAGAAACCAAATGGTTAAGTGATTCCCAACTCTCAAATACAAATAGTTGAGCATCCAATGGCTGGGGTGCATAGCCGGGCTCCCCTAACAGTTGGATGTTCACTACATCTTACCGCTCGATGCAGACAATTGACTCCCATTATATTACTATATCTTAACTAAGATTTGAAGACAGAAAAGAACCAGATGGTAAAAGATCTCGGATTGATTTTGGCATCTGTGTGTTTGGCAATATTGATTGCCAGTAATCATCCGAAGGTAAAGTTGCATTGGTCACTGCAAGAGGGAGTTGCATGCAATAAGTTTAAATCAACTCATAAGCGAAATATTATAACAAGCCAACAAAATAATGCATTGTGAGATGTGTTAGATCAAACACCACGAAATACGAAAATAGATCCTCACGACACAGAGATTTAACGAGGTTCACACATCAGGGTGGCGTGCTACGTCCTCAGGCGAAGAAGATGTTTCACTATGCAGAAGAGATATTACACCCAAGCAACGACGAGAAAACTCGCCTTGAAACCCTAGCTCAAAAACCCCTAAAATACAATGACTTTCTCAACAGACAACAATACATTATATATACTCCAAGTCGCAGGTCAACCCATCGGGTCATTGTCGATTCGGTCGAACCATATGAGATCAGTGATGGGCTCCGAGCTTGGGCCTATTGGCCCAACCCCTCTGCTTCCATCACAGATCTTAGAAAACTTCCCATTTGGGTCGCCACCAAAATATGTCGGAGCAGGTCAATCTTCAAAATGGGTCAAGAATTCAAGACAAACTTAATAAGATACAATCAAATTCATTAGAATAAACATAATTATAAGAGTTCTTACAGAAAGAAAACCAATAATAGGCAAGAGATGGAGATCCATTGAAGAATGAAAACACCACAAGAAAGCTTAAGGATAGTTTAGAGGAGAGAGCATGGAAAGCTAAGCATACATTGGGAAGAAGGGTGAGTGAGATGGAATTTATAAGATTTTGAGATAGCAAGTAGAGACAACCTACATAATATGGATCGATCTGTTGGTGTACGATGTATTGTATTCCATCACATTTTAATCCAGGGAGTATTGGTGCAGGCACCTCGACAAATAGGATGATGAATTTTTTATTTGAGGGCAATTTTGTACTTTATGGGTTAGGGTTTTTTGCTATATGTTTATAGCGATGGTTTCTTTCTCTGTAATGCAAGCAATACTGAGAGGTGTGAGGACGAGTGTTGTAACCCTATTCTCCATTGATAGTGAACCAGGATCTCATCTCGTTGAAGACATAGACAATCTTGTCGAATCTTATAAACTTGTGTGTATTGGTTGTTCTTGTTTTCCTATTATCTTCTGCATCGTTTTAGAATTACGTTTCTACACGATCTACATGGAAGAATAGATAAATGCTTTCAATTATCATAGGCTTTCATCATTGAATGTGATAGTGCCAACATAAGAGGTGGGGGAAATGAATTTTGAAAACTAGTGACATTATTGATATGAGAAAGGAAAAGGACGAAGAATAACACTAAGGCCTAATTTGTTTGGAGGGTTGGGATAATTGTAGGGTCTTTTCATAAAAGGATAATTAGAAGGTTCTATGTAAAATTCTAAAAAGGCGGGCGTTTGAATTGGATCTCATTTTGGATAGGATAAGAAATATGAATGATTGTATTATGTGGGTCCAAAACTTTATTGACTTGAGAGCAGATTGGAAAGAATCTTACCACTGTTTTGGATATTTGTAGCATCAATAGTGATCAATGTGTTGGCCGTTCTGCCAAGCATGAAGCAAAATATCAGAACCTACAAACCGATCCACAATTGGTAAATGGTAGAACGCCAGACAGAAGTGATCAAGGTTTAAAACTTGGAATCTGATGGATTTATTTCCATTTTTTTTTTCCTAATTGATGTTCTAGAATATATTACCCTTATATCTTATCAGCGAATCTTTATGGGATCAGTTAGAATTGGGATTGATCTTGGTTTATACCGATCTGATTTAGTGATTCAAATTGATCCGATTTGATTTTTAAAACTATGGAAGTGATGGGTGTGATATTTATTTTATTAATCATATGTGCCCTCCCTTTTCTTTAATCCCTCATCCACCCGGATTGCACTAATCCCATCCCATCATCTTTCAACAAAAATGGTGGTTCTATATGTACTATTTGAAAGATGTCATATGGTTTATCACCTATTGATGCCACGAGGTAAACGTTGTTGCTGATCATTCAAACTACCAAAGTATGTGGCAACAACTCTTTCTCCTCCTTGGAATCTTTTTCCAAATTTTACATCCTAAAATGTAAGCTGTGATGCTCAAATGAGACTCAGATACAAATTCCCAAAATCTATTTCATCAGTTTAGTTTCCTTTTGAATGAAATGCTATTCTGTTGATGGTCCAGCCAACCAAAGAAATCCCAAAACCAAAACATTCAGAAGTTAGAATCTCTCTCTCTCTCTCTCTCTCTCTCTCTCTCTCTCTCTCTCTCTCTCTGTGGAACGGCAAGATGTAATCTTTTTATTCAACGGAAACACGTCTGGTTCTCATTCATGTTACACCGCTATCAGGGATTACAAAATCAGATGGAACTACTAGAACGTTTTAGGTCTTGAAAATCTTCAATCCAGTAAAGAAGACAAGAAAAAGGGCGATTAGATTAAAGATCGTGAAAATATTCAAAACTTCGATTCTTAATGTGAGATTTTTCGAAGGCAATTATGTCTGGGCTTAGGCTCCTATATCTGGGCATATGTGTTAAATAGTGATGGTTTATGAACCGAAAATGGAGTTGGATCTCAAAAACTTTTTAACGACAAATGTTCTACTGATATTTTTGGTAAGTTGGCTTTTAGTTTAGTTATTCACCATATCTAATAGGAGAAGAATAAAAGGGCAAATGGTGTAAAAACCTAGCTCGAACCGATTGAAATCAAACCACTGAGGTATGATAGGCCGACTGAAAACCGGAGCAAGACGAATCCACAGATAATCAAATCAAAAATTGAACCCAACTGGATAGAAAAAAAAATGGTGATTATGAGGTTATAAATAATTGAATTGATTATCTAGTTTTTATAATATTAGTGAGAATATTTTTTTTTTTTTGTAAAGAGAATTGTTATAAATGAATGAAATAGAGTAATTAATTTGTAAATTATAATAATGCTTCCATTGATCTCCTTGTTCACTATATAAAATAAGTTAGATAGTTAAATGAATGATTTGATAGTAGGATTCATTTTGTAATTTCAATATTAGTTATCATTTTGGTAATTAGTTATCCATTGGTTTCAATATTAGTTTTCATTCCCTTATAATGTTAAATCAAGATCTCTTTACAAATTTAAAGTGTTCTCGCTAAATCTTTCCTCAGTTGTGAATGTAAGATTTCATTACGGTTCAAACTCAAAAATAAATCGATATTAACCGATATTAATCTGATATTCAAAAATCAAAATAAATCATTATATGGGAAAGACCAAATTTTCTTAACAATTTGATTTTAATCTTCTTCATTCTTAAATCGAAATTGATTCAATCCAATCAAAATTGAACCAAATCGATTGTTTGACACCATACTTGTTTCTCCTCATCCCTAACTTTTTGGTTGATTATAATTTCTTCCTCTTCTGGCCCAATCTATCCGAAGAAGGAGGATTTAAGTGTGATTAAAAAAAAGGTGTTTGATTATGTTTGATCATCTGGGGTGAAACTATGACCTATCACTTCACATGGCAAGCTATTCATCTCACCCTATTATTTTCTAAAATTCAATCATTTTGGATGGGATTTTGTGATTGAATTTTGTAATAAGAAAAATGAATGATTTTATTATATGTGGGTCCCAAACTTTATTCTGTCATTTCATCTAGCAAGAAGCAAGAGATTAAAAAAGTAGAAAACAGACAAATGCCAAATGGTAGAACGCCAGAAGTGATAGGTGTGATGCAAAATTTTGTGGAATTCTCATCGAACTTATTTGAGAGCAGATAAGAAAGAATCTTAAAACTATTTTGGAATTTTGGAGCATCAATAGTGATCAAACTGTCGGTCATTTTGTATAGTATGAAACAAAATATCAGATCGTATCATGAGACAAATGGCAAATAGAAGTGATCAAGGTTTTAAAATTTGGGATCAGTTTCAAGACTCAACCGATACTTATTAGTATCATTAGGAATCAGATTGAATCAAACAGATTTAACTCTACTTAAATAATATATATATATATATATATATATATATATATATATCGTACTATTATATAAAAGCATGAAGTGGCAAAAATTTTCACTTGACAATTTTTCCCTTTCTTCTTCATTATCTTTTTTTTTTTTCATTCTTTTTTTATTTTCTTAAATTATTGGTACCCTTTATATTATTATATTTTTATAATACTTAAATACTATTTCTCTCTCTCTCCACTTTCCTTTTCTTCTAATAATTAAAACTCTCTTACCAATAGGAAATTTCTTAGATTCTATCCTATTATTCTTATCTCTTCCTCTATCACTCACATTACTCTCCTACCAATAGGAAACTCCCCTAGATTATATCTTGTCTCCCCCTTCTCTCTCCTTCTAAATAGATTTACTCACTCTCTCTAATACGTCTCTCTCCCCCCTTGCCAATAGGAAATCTACTCTCTTTCCATTCTTTCCATCTCTCTCATTAAGGATGTGAATTTGTAACCAAAACCGTTTATCGAAATCGAACCGATTCGTTTACACCGAAATCATAAAACCGTTTAGTAAATGGTGCGGTTATGATTTCAAGTTTCGGGCCAATTAACTAAATGGGTTGGGTCGGTTTTAACCGCGGAACCTATTGGTTTCAAACCGAATTGAAACCGTTTAAACCGATCCGATTAATCCGTATAACAATTAAATAAAGAAGGGGCAGTAATCCGTATAACAATTAACAATTAAATTAAGTGTCCATCCTGCTTTGGTATGATTTATTGCAATTCAGTTCAAGTTTAGGCTTTAGATCATGAACTTGTAATCCATATATGTTACTATATTATTATGTTATCATATATGGGGTGTTTTGGCTGAACCACCTGTCATTTTAATTGCAATAGGATATTGTATGATATTAGTTCTAAATGTTTGAGAATGGCCATGTAAAGAAATAGCACTAGATTATCAAATTAAGACATACCATTGTTAATATAGAATCTCTTATTTGTGATTGTCTTATTTTTTGATAAGCTTATGATCTTCAGTTTAGAGATGGTTGCAAGTTTTAACAAACCGATTGTGAACCGTTTTACAAACCGTATGGAATAAACCAAAACCGAAACCATTTAAAACCGTGAAATCGACACCGTTTAGAAACCGTGGAAACCGAAACTATTTACTAAACGGTCACGGTTTCAGAAAGTGGAACCGTTTAGTAAATGGTGCAATTATGGTTTTAGTTAAACAAATGTAAACCGAACCGATCTGCACGGTTTAAACCAAAACGAAACCGATTAACACCCTTTAATCATATCTCTCCAATAAGAAACCTTCTTTCTATATAAATTCTCTATCTCCAATGCATCTCTCCTTCCGTTACTAATAAGAAACCTACTCCATTTCCATCCGTCTCCTTCCCTTTGCAATAGGAAATCTCCTTAGATCTCTCCAATGAAACCTCATATGCATGACCGTCCGGATGAAACAATTGCTCTAAAAACAGAATACCTGCTTTTCCAAGTTTGTTTATGGGTTCTCTCATTTTTTCTACTTCCTCAGGCTGATCTGTTTCGACTATTTTCTCTCTTTGAATCAACGTTGCGCACAGTTGACTCAAAGATCAATATTTGCGTGCTTAATGATTATCTTTGACTGATTCAAAATTTTAGAGCCTGCTATGAAAGATTTTTCTTTATACGTTGTTATCTATCAGTCATTCTAGATTTTCAATCTTTTTTTTATGGTTATTATTCTTTATTTGAACGTTAACTTGACCACATGTAGGAGAGGAATATCTCCATTCTTCTGATCTCCCAATAGGTAGTGTAGAAGTAGAGCTCTATTTGGTTATTGGTTTATTGCAGACGTATTTATGTTGTCAAATACAGCTTTTGTATTTTTTGTTAATTCCCCAGGTGCAGCTGAAGATGAAGACTACATGTTACCAGACTGTTTTCAAACAAAAAAGAGTTTGGTGGTTCACTCTGTCTCTTCCCCTCTCAATTACTCCCTTCCCCAGTAGCATTCTGTAGGAATGAACTATGGTCTCCCTCCATAGATGCTGTTTTTACCACCTGTAATTGTTGTAACACCCTTAGGCATTGCTGAACATTCTGTTTTGGCTTCAATGAGTAATTTCATCCCACTGCTGATGAATAGAGCATCGGGGTTCCCTTGAGGCTTGAGTGAATCAAGAATTCTAGCTGTGGTACTGCTGCCACTTCTGCTACTGGTTCTCATCATCACCAACAGAGTGAGTGGCCACTGGGATGGACGGTTGCCTTGTGTTGGAATGGTGGGAATGGGCCACTCCTCCATGATTGCTTTGTTACAAAACTTTACTTTTGACATTAATCAAGATTGGAGGAAAGTATTACAAAGGACAAATTAATGAGGATGGGATATAGGGAGGGGTTGGCATCAACAAGCTGTTATAGTCAAGGATATCATAGAAGTAATCTTTAAGATGTTTTGATAGACCAGAGTATGTCAATTTTTAAAATTTTAGATGTCACATGGGCAATTCCAGTGGAGAGATCTTGTGGATAGTTTGAAAAACAGTCATTGAGTATAGTATACCAGTAGTTTGTAAACTTGGAATTTGTTTTTAGTGAAGCTAACAAGTAACCAGCTTATTTTTACACATTTATTTCCGTGGAAATGTTTCTGCAGCATTACCCGATATTGTGGCAATGAACACAGAAGGAGTGTTCAAACCAAATAGAAAGCAAGGAGTGATGGCATGGATTTTAAGGTTCAATCAATAATGGGACTTCTCTTTCTGCAGGTTGCAGTTGCTCGACTTGGGATCTAAAGCATTGAAATCAGGTTTCATGCCAAAGAACTTGTGTTCTTCTGGATAATGGTGATGTTTCCTTGATAGATTTTAAATATATTGCCAGCTATTTTTCGATCTTATGCCTGAATTTTGATGTATATGCTATTATGTAATATGGTTCATCTATTTGCAGCAGGAAAGACAGAGGGAATACTATAGAGACAGAGAGAGAGAACAGGGGATGGGGGAGTCTGGAAATATAGATACTGTCCATCATCACTTCAGAATTTTTCTTTTCCAGTTAAAGGGAAACCTACAAATGATCAGTATAGTCATACAGAGAGATTGAAGATAAAATACATTCAAAGCTTCAGATTTTGTTCTCTTAGGTTCAAAGATTTGCACCTAAGATTAACATATCAAAATATTTTAGGTTCAGATTTAGAGGCTTGAGGCTTGAGGCTTGAGGCTTGAGGCTTGAGAGAAATCTGTCACAAATGGAAGATTGACTTGCTTCAGTAAACCATGACAACAAACTGTAGTAAGTAGTTATTTGCTTTTACTAATATAGCAAGAAGGCATGATTAGACTTGAACTAAAGATATATTTCTTAAGTTGATCAATTTTTTAAATTGGAGTTGGTCAAGCAACAAAAACAAATAATGGGAAAACTAACAAATCTAAAAATCTTTGCATGACAAATCTTTCCGCAGATAACAGGAAAGATTTTATGGCTCTCAAGCCTCTTAATCTTTTTTTTGGTGTTTTGCATTTCTGTGGGGGGTGAGTGGGTTTGTCATTATGAGAATTTTTATCATAAAAGCTCTTACCTTGTTACATACATGCTCTCTCTCTCTCTCTCTCTCTCTCATGTTGTTTTTTTTTTTTTTTTCAGCACCTTTTTTCCAACTTGAATCACTATAACTTACCCATGATTCACAACTGAGTGGAATATTGTTGTTGCAAGTTATTGAATAGGCTCTAATGCATAACTATTCATCTTACTCCAGAATTGGAGAGCATCATTAAGTTTCCCTCTTTGCAGTATGCATTGATCATGATGTTAAATGTATCATGGTCAGGAGCTTAGCCCATTTGTCTTCTTCCTATATTTGTTTATTGTTCTTCTACAGATTAGTCAAGCCTTAAGAGACCATTGATGTAGACATTGTTCACCATGAAAACAGTTTCTAATTAATTTCTTGGGCAGTTTTAATAGTAAGCTCCTTCCTGCCTCATACAGGCCATCCATTAGTGAAGAATAGTTAACAGAGTCAGTGATAAGCCCTGTTTTCCATTTAATAGAAAAAAAAAAAAGAAGAGAAAGGACCAAGTTTTTCTTAAGCCACGATAAAGGGGAATCCCTCGACCATAGGCTTTCCTCTTGACTTTCCCTTACAATGCCCTTGGCAACCTTAATGTTTCCACATAGTGCCTACCCTTGCTGGTAGCAATTTTAATTTAAACTATCAACAATGTTTAGCTCTCTCTCTCCTCCCGACATAAGACCTCGTGCATTTGCACGTGTATATTTACTAGTATATATATATATATATTTTAGGCCAAATTACCTTTATATTTTATTGGGGGATTGGTATCGGATTGATCAGGATCGAGAATTGATCTTGGTCTATACCAATTCAAGTGATCCTAACCGAGTGGATCCAATTCCTATATCCATGGAAGTGATGGTGTGGTATTTAATTTTGTGGAATTTTCATCCAACAAACAACTGCCTATTTATGAGGGTTTAACACTTAGTAGGCTCTTGGGAGCATATTTGAAATAATCTTAGAAATATTTTGCGATGGCTTTGGAGCATATTTGAAATAATCTTAGAAATATTTTGGGATTCTTTTAGATTTTTAGAGCAGTTTTTAATCAGTCCCCCCACCCCCCACCCCCCACCCCTCTTTCTTTGTTGGGAAAAAGAATGTTACTTACTTGCATGTGTCTATGCCTAGACATAGGTGGGCACGAAATCTAGCAGTTTTTATCAGTCTCTGCTCTCCCCCACCCCCCCCTCTTTTTTTGTTGGGAAAAACAATGTTACTTGCTTGCATGTGTTTATGCCTAGACACAGGTGGGTACGAAAAGATTTTGTGGCCCCCTACCCCATGTGCTGAGATGCCTCTGTGCGGCTTCCCATTGGTCTACGTACTGATGCAGTGACCATGCAAGCGGGTAATGTTCTCTTGTTTTTCTATAATTTGATTAAGGGGAAGTGTTTCCTATTGGGGAATGCAGTTCCCATGTGTGTGCCAGAATTAATGGGAGTGCACAAGAAAGTATCCATAAGAGTCATTCTCATTTCATGGAGTGGATCAGTCATTTTCAATCCCCCACCCCCCCCCAAAAAAAAATGTATCTGGGCATAGGGGCCATAGTGCCACACTACCCCCATAGAAAATATTTTTCCTTTTATTAAACATAATAGAA
Organism: Macadamia integrifolia; assembly: GCF_013358625.1. NCBI lineage: Eukaryota > Viridiplantae > Streptophyta > Magnoliopsida > Proteales > Proteaceae > Macadamia > Macadamia integrifolia. Next base: position 7,585,110 of record NC_056568.1, on the reverse strand, counting down.
ATAGGAGCTACCAGCCAGCCGACAGCCCGCACTGATACCCACCAAGGGGATTGCATATCATTAAAGGAGTATGTTCTATACAAATGTTGCAACAAGAAATCGTCCTAGGCTTTCCGTGCAAGCAAAGAGGAACATACATAATAGAGTGAGCATCAGACTTATCTAAGAGGGGACTCTCTAGTGCCTAAGTTAGATTTCTTTGCAAATAGTAATTCCAGTAAGAATTGATCCCCTTTTTTTTTTTGTTTACCTTGGTATTTATAGGCAATGGTTGAAGAGGGATGGTTATGTAGAGTCCCATTTTTGCAAGAAGTTTATTCTTGGTAGGAGATCTCCTGGGAGTCTTATTAGGAAGCTGGTTCCTTGTTTGGAGAGTCCATAGTTAGACGGATGATTTCTTGGAGAGATCGTTTCCTTTTTCGATTTGGATTTGTAACCGGGTGGGTCTTAAAAAGATAGCTTTCATGCACTTCAAGTGATAAGATTTTATTGAAGTGGCAATAAGATCTATTGACCTGGTAGTGAATACCCTAGTGGAAACTTTTTATTTCTTATCTAGGATTCTCCGAGCACTAGTAGATCGGTTGCTCAGTTGAGCGATGGTATGGGAGATCGTCTCTTCAGGGATGACCCACTGTCACTCTTTAGGGATGACTAACAATCGATCTTCAGGGATGACCTACAGTCGTTGTTCTAGGATGACCTATGGTTGTTCTTTAGGACCCACGGTCTCTCTTCAGGGATGACCCACAGTCGATCTTCAAGGATGAGCTACAGTCAGTCTTTAGGGATGACCCACGTGTCGCTATTAGATTGGTGGGAGATATTTCACCCTTATCATAAGCCCCCCTCTTTTCAGTTAAGGTTCGTAGGTCAACCTACAGGAGTTTCAACAAACAAGGATTCTAGGCTCGAATCAAGTCACGGATCTTAGGATCAGTCAAGACATCTTTGTTTACTTATTCTTTTTTATGATTATCTTTTTATACCGACCTTCAAGGTCAATCATTCTAGTGCCGACATGAGGGGTGGGTTTGTCTTCTTGCCTTAGCTGGTAAGGTCCTTTTGTCTTACCTAGTAAGATCTTTGGATTTGTCAACCCATGGTGGTCCATCTTGTTTGTCTTACGATCCTAAGGTCTTTTCTTTGGATTTTTCGATCTATGATGGCCAGCCTTAGATTGCCAATCTCGGGGTTAGTCTTTGAGATTGCTGACTCATGATGGTCGATCTTTTCGCCTTAGAATGTAACGTCTTAAATGCTGACCAATGGTTGGTCTTCTTATTGATCGGTGGGTTGGTATTTTTTCCTTAGGGCATAAGGTCTTTAATACTGACTAGTGGTCGATTTTCTTACCAACCGGTGGATCAATCTTCTTGTCAATGGTATTTTCCTTAAAGCTTAAGGTCTTCGATGTTGACCGGTGGTCGATCTTCTTATCTTAGAGTATAAGGTCATTTGAATTTTCCTTAGAACATAAGGGCTTTGGAGTTTCCTTAGAACGTAAGGTTTGTATTTGACTTAGAACGTAAGGTCTTTAGAGTTGCCTTAGAATGTAAGGTCTTTCTATTTGCCTTAGAATGTAAGGCCTCTAGAGTTTCCTTAGAATGTAACGCTTTAGAGTTTCCTTAGAACATGAAGTCTTTATAGTTTCCTTAGAATGTAAGGTCTTTGGATTTGCTGACCGATGTGTGTTGTCTTATTTGCCTTACGATCATAAGGTCTTTTCTTTGGATTTTCAGACGTATGGTGGTTGGTCTTATTTTCCTCACAGGTTAGCTTTTTTCTTTTCGACCATTGGTCGCCTTTCTTTCCTCATGGATGAGATCTTTAGGAATCGGTTATTATTCAACCCCCATGACGGGTAACAGTTGTGGTAGGCCACTTTTGATTCTTCGACTACCATTATGGCTAGTTCCATGGCTTGTTTGTCCTCGCTCCATGAGATATTGGTGTCGTAGCTTACTAATGTCATTCCCACGGATGGCACCAATCCGTTGTGGCAAGAAATCGTCCAAGGTTTTTTGTGCAACCTACAAAGAGGATCAGATAGAAGATATTAAGTGTTGGGAAAATCTAGTGAGGGACTCTCGATGCGTAAGTTAGATTTCTCTGCAAATAGTAATTCTAGTAAGAATAGATCCCCTTTTTTGGGATTTACCTTAGTTTTTCTAGGCAATGGCTAATGATAGGCGGTTATGGTGGGTCTCATTTTGGCAAGTAGTTTATTCTTGGTAAGAGATCTCCTGGAAGAGTCCGATTAGGAAACTGGTTCCCTGTTTGGAGAGTCCATAGTTGGATGGATCTTTTGGTGAGAACGTTTCCTTGTTTGGTTCAGATTTGTATCCGGTTGGGTCTCTTAGAGAGATAGCTTTCGTGTGCTTCAAGTGATACGATTTTGTTGAGGTGACGATAAGGTCTACCAAACTGGTAGTGGATCCCCTTGTGGAAAATTTTCCTTCTTTATCTAGGATTCTCCGAGATCTAGTAGATTGGTCGCTCGGTTGGGCACTGGTAGCTCGATCATTCGGTTGAGCACTGGTAGCTCAGTCGTTCAGTTGAGCGCTGGTATCTCGATCATTTGGTAAAGCACTAATAGCTCGGTCGCTCAGTTGAACAATGGTATGGGAGGTCAGCTCTTTAGCATGACCCAGTGTCACTCTCTAGGGATGACCCACGGTCACTTTTCAGGGATAACTAATAGTCGCTCTTTAGGAATGACCCGTCATCGCTCTTTAGGGATGATCCCAATCACTCTTCAGGGATGACCCACGATCGCTCTTTGGATGACCCATGTGTCGCTATCAGATTGGTAGGAGGTATTTTCACCCTTATCAAAATAAATAAATAAAAAAAGAAAAGAAAAGAAAGAAATGCATTAATGGGGGCATGTTATGTGTAGTTAAGTCAATGAGGAGATTTCTTATTAATGGGTTTCCACCGTTAGCATCAGAAAAGATAAGATGAATAAAAGGAGCGAGACGAAAGATAGAGAGAGAGAGAGAGAGAGAGGGGGGGGGATACTAGGATTTCCTAACCATTAAACTAGGAGAAACTTTAAATTTTGATAAACAGAGCTTGCTTTTTTAAGTAAGAATGGCCCTAACTCATATCAGCCTGCTTTATGTTATCTTATTGGTGGTATTAAGGAAATGGGTAAGAACTGTGTTTATTTAGAAACCAACAATTTATTCTTTCCTTGGCATAAATCTGTTGGCCTTAAGAATATGAAAGAGTTAATAACCCTTTGGCTACATGAAAAACTAATTTTTTGTCTTACGTAGGTAAAACTGTTCTTGTACAATCGGTGTTATCTTCTATTCCTTTTTATTTTATGACTTGTCTTACGTTTTCAAAAAATGTTTGCCGCTCTCTGAATTTTCTATTTTTCTAGATTTAGGAATAGTGATCCAAGCCATGGTAAAAAGGCTCACCTGATTACTTGAAAGAAAATCTATTCACCTAAATTTGATGGTGGATTGGGATTAGGGATTTGGAGACCCATAACAAATCTCTCCTCTTGAAACTGGGATGGAGATTACTTTGTGTAAATCTTCCATTTGGGTGTAGATCTTGAAAGCTAACTACTTTCTTAACAAATCTCCTCTTGATCCTTCCGTTTGGGGGAAAAAAAAGAATCTTTGACTTGAAATAGCATTACTCTTATCTTACCCACTTTAAGGAAAATGAGTTCTCAGTAAAATTGGTCATGGTAAAAATACTTTCTTTTAGAAAAATCCATGGACTCTGTCTCTATCTAATTCTTCTATGCCTAATTAATTCTATCAGTCCTCGTGATTCTTTCTTGAAAGTTAAAGGATTCTTTTTATAGGAGACACTTGGAATATTGGTCTATTAAATGCTTGTCTTCTACCCATGATTTTTAATAAAAAAATTTTCTGTCTCTTTTCCTTGAAGATGATCAGTTGTGGTCTTTACTCTATAACCAAGGGATTTTAATAACTAAAGATGGAATAAATTTTTTTTATCTAATAGGTACTACTAACTCCGTTAATATCTTGAACAGGTTTTCAGTTCTTCTCCCTTCGTTATGGTAGTATTTCTTTTGAAAACCCAATATTCACTTGAAGTAATTTAAGCTATTTTCTGAGGCTGTTACAGAATGGATTGCCCATTAGGAACACCCTAGAGAAGTGTATTGCTATGGATATTTGTTGCCTTTTCAACTCGAATAATGAAACTCTTTAGCATGTCTTTCTTTTTTACGATTTCTCAATTAAAACAAGTTGACTACTAGACCTTTGGGCTTGAGGACAGTCTTCTTAGGTTTTTTTTTGAGTGGGGCAAAGAATATCTTTTTTATTCATCATTTACTTCTCTTATGATGTATTTCTTGAAATTCTCCCACCTGTCTAAAAGTGATCAGAGATGGTTGTTTAATATTTTTATTATAACTACATGCTTCATTTGGTTTCATAGAAATAAGGTTGTTGCTCTCAAAGTTAAACCTAATCTCATTTTAGTGCTTTAATATTAAATGTTGGGTCTTTGACTTACATCTTTATCCTAATAATTTTGTATTTTTTCAAAAAATTTTACTACCGCAATGTTTTGACTGAGATTATCAGGTGCCTCCCTCTTTTTCCCTGGTATTTTGATTCGCACAACAATTACTGATTTCAAAAAACAAACATCAGGTTGGGCATCTGTTATTTTTATTAAGGTAATATTTCTTCTAATTTTCTGATGACAAGAAAGAGTAGTTTTGAACCACTGTCGCAGTATTCTAGAAAGTTTTTAAGCTCGCAAAGAACCATGATTGGATGTTTTGAAAGTTTGGTACGATTCTAATGTGGTGCATAACCAGGTAATGCATTCTTGTTTTTGCGATCAGCCATGGAACAATTTTCCCCTAGTCTTAGGATTATGTAATTCAATCAAGGTGGTCAATTTTCGCTTCTCCTTACCATTGGATGTAGTGACTTTATTCAAACACTTGACCATTATGGTTATGCACAAAGAAGTGGTTTCCTGTTAATTGGAATAGATACAAATATTTTAGATTGCTAATCTTAATGAACTTTTCTCTTTTCAAAAAAATTTAGGGAAATTTCAGCAAAACACCTGAAGTTTTAGTGATTTTTTTTCTTTTTCTATAAAATAAAAGGGAAGAGGTTGGGAAAACTGCCAGTTTTCTTGGAGTAGCAGTTCAACCAATGGGGACTGGGATGGGAGAGGTAAGGGATTTTTACAAGGGGGAGGAGAGAGATAGAAACAATGTTGGGCACAATGCTAGCATGCCCTACCTCCACTCCCTCTTGTCAAATAATTTATAACTTTACTTTTTTGCCCTTCTAGTACAATGCATTTTTTTTTTTCAAATGAGGGTAATTAATACTGCCACTTTAGATGTGTAATTGAAAAATGTATCTTGTAATAAACTTTTGTTAATGACATTATATAAGTCGTTTTCAAATTATTTTTTTAAAACTATTTTATACTCTAACATAAAGATCTTTTAGAATAAAAGAAAGGGTAATTAAAAGGAGGTGTCAAGTTATAAATACTCATATAAAGGTGTCATTTAGACATTAATCAAACTTAAATGTGTTTATTTTGAACCAAAACCAAAACTAGTTGTTTAAAATTAAAATGAATTGAAAAAAGAAACAATCAAAACAGGTTGTTTAAAGGGCACACTTGGTCCAACGGTAAGGTACTAATGTTGTGACTTGGTGCTCATGTAATCGAAATAGCCTTTCGACATTCTCGAGGTAAGGTTGCTTAGTTCTCCCCCCCCCCTCGGGACTTCGCACATGCAGGAGTCTTGTGTTCCTGATACGCCCTCTGGAAAAAAAAATCGGTTTGGCTTTGGAAAATGAAATTCAAGTTGTGTTGCTTTGGTTTAGGTTTTAAAGTTGAAACCACCAACTTAAATCGAATCGAATAGTTGAACTAAATAAGCTCAGTTAATTTTTTAGATCTATGTGGTTTTAGTTTGTACATTTTGTATCATGAACCAAAGCCTAAACCAAATCAACTGTGAGAGAGAGAGAGAGAGAGAGAGAGAGAGAACTATATTTTAGATAATATTTAAGTATTAAAGAAAATACAAAAGATACCAACAACTTAAGTAAAATAAAAAGAATTCAGAAAAAGGATAATAAAGAAGAAATAATATTTAAATAAAAAAGAATTGTAAAATAATCATGTGAAGGATTAGCTGCGGAACATGAGTTGATAATAATAACAAAAAAAATAATATAATATATTATATGATATGATATAATATAACATTAGATATATATTTTCTAAAGGATAAGTCTTATTAGGAACGAAAAATTTTCCCTATGTGAAGTGTGGACTGTGGACTAGTAAAAGGAAAAATACTTGGTCTAATAGATATATTTGCGTCACATGGTATTATAATTTTGGTCATTCTGACCGTTGAATATAAATGATGATTTGGACTAATTTAGACTAACCAAATATCAAAATTTCAAAACGTAATTCAATAAAATACCCTCTCATGAATTAGCATTTATCTTTTTCTAATTTTTCATTGTATTCTAATACTTAAATACAATACAAGACGGAAAATATTTCACCCATAAATATACAGTTTTTTTTTTTTTTTTTTT
>NC_056568.1:7573901-7578488 GCF_013358625.1 Macadamia integrifolia | reverse complement strand
TAGATCATTAGATTTTAGATCGGATGGGTCGATTCTAAGGTTTTTGAAATTGAATTCCGATGATTTTGATCCAATAATTTATCAATTCAATCTTTGATTCCAATTTTCATAACCCTAGAATCGACTTGAACCTTAAGAATCAACCTGGTATTTATACAGTCCAACCCATGTGCGGAAACTAATTGGACTCATCTCTGTCGTAATTTTCTCCTCAACCTTGAGGATTGTTAAAGGGAGTCAATCCAAAATTCTAACGTCTCTATCAACAGCAGTACTCAAGTATAGGAGCAATTTTTGGTTTTTCTAGTCTCTTAGATTATGTATGAGTTTAGATGGGACTCTCCTACTTTTATAACTCAAAACCAGTCTCCTATAACCGTTTCATCACGTTTACCTATGAAGGAAGTGACTCCACAGTTTTAACCCCATTACGCCACTTGTCCTATGAAGTGCATCAAGCAAAAGTAATCGTTATCCCTAAGATAACCAACTCAAACATGACAATGTTGAGCTGATGTGGCACATAGACTACACCCACCAAAATTCTCCCACTTGGACCATATTGCCACATAGCAACAACTCTTTTGATTGACAAACCTGATTTATGGCCATACATTTATTTACATCTCATGACCTTGACCTTTTGAAAACTAATGTTCAGTATATAAATTTTCAACTCATGAATCATGATTGTACATGTTGAATAACTAAAACACTACCTTTCATGTATTACAATGAGTCTTCCTTTCTCAAAATGAATTATATATGTGACAAGGTTAAGAATTATTCCAAAATTAATTCTTGTTTACTTAATTACCTTTTACAACTAATAGGCATATGTCATTTCAACTTAATTTTTGTAAAATGCATGAATGACATTCAACTAAAATTTGGGAATACAACATCTTGATATTGCAATACTTATACGATAGAGTGTCAAGTATATGAAAATTTACAGAGACCAATGTGACCTACATGCTCCACAAAATACTTTCGATGGAAGGCCTTTCATGATTGGGTCAGCAATCATCTCATCAGTACCAATATGCTCTATCGTAACATGCTGACATCCTCTTTTACAACCAAATACTTGATCATCATTTGTCTACACCGACTCACAGAACACATGTTGTTAGAAAAACGTACGGCTATAGTATTATCACAGAAGATCCATATCGACCTCTCGATAGAAGGAACTACACTGAGATCTATGATAAAATGTTATAGCCATGAAAGCCTGAGAGACAGCCTCATAGCACACTAAAACCCTCTCCTCTACTCTCTCTAGTAATTCGATGAAGTTGAGTTCTCTCTCTCTCTCTCTCTCTCTCTCTCTCTATAGATGTTTTGTTTTTCTCCCACTAAAACCCTCTCCTCTCCTCCTCTTGCCCTAATCTCTCATTCCTTTTAAGCTTTCCATCTTAAATTGTATACATGGTTTTCTAGCCGTTGGATCGTTAATTTAGAAGAATAAGTTGGGGTCGATGTGGTTCCCATATTTTTACATCTATTCATTGTACTTTATATTCCCTTTTAACCATCTTTGGTTAGGTGGGACCTATTCAAATATTTGATCCATATTCATACAGATCATGATCATCTGTGCATGTTACGGTGTTTTCCACACATACTACATCTATTTCTTGTACTTTATATTCCCTTTTAACCGTCTTTGGTTAGGTGGGACCTATTAAAATGTTTGATCCATATTCATACAGATCATGATCATCTATGTGTGTTGCGCACACAAACTATTGATGATGATGATGATGATGGGGTATTATATGTCTTGTTCTCCACATAATGGAAGAATGAAAGATAGGCCCATGTAGGTTGGTTTTGGAATGTGTGGTTCTTAGTAACAACTTAATATCCGTCTAAATCGGATGAAATCGATTTTCATGGATTTTGATTCCAATTCAGTCAAGAATACGTAGAAAAATCGATTAGAATCTATTTTGATTCGGATAAGAGTTGACAGAGATCGATCTCGATGCTGAATGTTGCCCACACAAATCTGAAAGATTGAATCTAGGGTTGATGAGATAGATTTGGATCCGAGGGATTCAGGACTAAATCAACCGTCACTGACTCGATTATGAACATTTTTGATCTGGCTGATTCTAAGGGTTTTTTCACTAGATCATCGAATTTCAGATCTAATTGGTCGATCCTAGGGTTTTTTAGATTGAATTCTGATGATTTTGATCCAATAATTGATCAGTACAATCTTTGATTCCAATTATCAAGAATCGACTTGAACCTTAGGAATCAACATGGTATTTATAGAGTCTAACCCATATGCAAAAACTAATTGGACTTACCTCTGTCACCATTTCCTCCCAGTCCTGCCATCTCACTGATCAACCTTGAGGATTGTTAAAGGGAGTCAATCCAAAACTCTACCGTCTCTATCAATAGTATTACTCAAGTATAGGAATAATTTATGATTTTTCTAGTCTCTCAGATTGCGTAGGGGGTTAGATAGGACTCTCCTACTTTTATAACTCAAAACCAGTCTCTTATAATTATTCCATCACGTCCTCCTATCAAGGAAGTGACTCCACAGTTATAACCCATTACGCCACTTGTCCCATGAAGTGCCTCAACCAAAAGTAATCATTATCCCTAAGATAACCAACTCAAATGAGACAATGTTGTGCTAATGTGCACATGAATCACACCCACCAACATTCTCTCACTTGGGCCATGTTGACACACAACAACAACTCTTTTGATTGATAAACCTGATGTATGGCTACACATTTTTTCACATTTCATGATCTTTTGATAACTAATGTTCAAAATGAAAATTTTCAACTCATGAATCATGGCTATACATGTTGAATAACTAGAACACTTCCTTTTGTGTATTACAACGAGTCTTCCTTTATCAAAATGAACTATATATGTGACATGGTTAGGAATCAACCCAAAATTTATTCTTGTTTACTTAATTGCCTTTTACATCTAATAGGCACATGTCATTTCAACTTAATTTGTGTAAAATACATGAATGACATTCAACTAAAATTTAGGAATACATCATCTTGACATTACAATACGTATAAAATAAAGTGTTAGGTACATGAAAATTTACAGAGACCCGTGTGACCTACATGCTCCATCGATACTTTGGTCGGAAGGTCTTTTGTGATTGGGTCAGCAATCATCTCATTGGTACTAATATGTTGTATCATAAGAAAAGGAATAGGGTTTGTTTAAATACAGACATGTCTCATTTGCTCCTCGCAAACCTACAGTGAAGATGAGGGTATTGAGGGGTTAGTGTAAAATAGGATGTGTTATGTGTTTTACTCAAAATGGTTAAATCGTCATTTTAAAACCTCATTTAATAGTGACTGACGACAAGGGGTGTGAGCGTAATTTGGTATTATGAAGGGGGTATCTCTATAATAATGGCATTTCTAGTGGGTGGCGCTATAAATTTTCCTAAAGAAAACTAACATTTATTACAACTTTTATATAACAGAAGAACATCTCAATATGTGCTATTACAATGTGTAAAAGGCTTTCCGGCCATAACATGGGCTACCTTCTTGTCCATGGTTAATCTTCACATAGCAATCATACAGAGAACAAAACAAAACAAAGACAATGGTTTCCATGTCTTGCAAAAACCAAACGAATAATGATTATCCCTAAGATACCCAACTCAAATGTGACAATATTGAGATGATGTGGCACATGGGCCTCACCCGCCAACAACATCATCAAAGTTTCAATTACTATATTCTTAATTTTTTTTCCAACATATGTGGCATACAAATCATAACAAGATGACCCTCAATGAAGAGAAAAGAGTGGTCAAAGAGCAGTCCACATATCTGAGCCCGTATGGGTAAGGCTAGGATTTAGAGCTCAGAATTTTCCAGCCCAAGATAGAGGCAGCCCACCCATCTACTCAATCAGATAATTCATTTATGATTGGCTGCTTGACCGTCATCTGTGAAGACTTCAACCCTCTTCTAACCTTTAACTTTCAATTAGGAAATATTCTAAATTCTAATTCCACGTGTGTCCTTGACATCTCAAGAACATCCGAGAATGATATAACCTTTATTCTTTTTTAGGCTTTCAACCCAAAACATACAAAGTCAAAGTCATAATAGGGGCTTCATAGTGTTCGTGTTAATTTTTCAAAAACCTAACCAACCAATGATTCCTATACCTGCAAGTTCAGCAAAATGGAAGCCAGAATATTCCGACCCTACATTCTTCCTCTTCGGCACTGTGATCAATGACGAGTGAGCTTCGAACCAGAACCGCCTCTCCTTTTTTTCCAAATGTATCTTTCTAGAAGAAGATATCATTTATCTTTCTTGTTTATTGTCCCACCAGATTATGCCACAAAAGTCCCAACACTCCAACTCTAAGTCTACTGCATGAGAGAAAGGGACAATTCCTTGGATCCTCTTCAACCTTTTTTTCGATCCTTCTATGGTTTCAAACTAAAGATTTCTTATTTTTCCTTCAGTTTGTTTTATTTTCTCCTGCCGCATGATTAATCTGCTAATTCTCTCTCTCTCTCTCTCTCTCTCTCTCTCTCTCTCTCTCTCTCTCTCT
>NC_056568.1:7546923-7573881 GCF_013358625.1 Macadamia integrifolia | reverse complement strand
CATACCGGTTTAAAAAACCGATCCAAACCGAAATGAACCTAATAAATCCAAACCGGTACCAACCCGAACCCAAACCGCACCGAAACCGACACCGGACCGAAACCGATAAATCCTTATTGGGTCGGTTTCGGTCTCTTCCAAACTCACACCGAAACCGGTGGAACCGGACCGAAACCGCACCGACCCGGACCGTTGACACCCCTACCTACATGCTCCACAAATACTTTGGGTGGAAGGCCTTTCATGATTAGGTCAGCAATCCTTATCAGTACCAATATGCTCTATTGTAACATGCTAACATCCTCTTTTACAACCAAATACTTGATCATCATTTGTCTACACCGACTCACAGAACACATGTTGTTAGAGAAACGTACAACTATAGTATTATCACAGAAGATCCATATCGACCTCTCGATAGAAAGAACTACACTGAGATCTATGATAAAATGTTGTACCCATGAAGCCTGAGAGACAGCCTCATAGCACACTAAAACCCTCTCCTCGCCTCACTCTAGTAATTCGATAAAGTTGAGTTCTCTCTCTCTCTCTCTCTCTAGATGTTTTGTTTTTCTCCCACTAAAACCTCTCCTCTCCTCCTCTTGCCCTAATCTCTCATTTCTTTTAAGCTTTCCATCTTAAATTGTATACAAGGTTTTCTAGCCGTTGGATCGTTAATTTAGAAGAATAAGTTGGGGTCGATGTGGTTCCCATACTTTTACATCTATTCATTGTACTTTATATTCCCTTTGAACCATCTTTGGTTAGGTGGGACCTATTAAAATATTTGATCCATATTCATACAGATCATGATCATCTGTGCATGTTACGGTGTTTTCCACACATACTACATCTATTTGTTGTACTTTATATTCCCTTTTAACCGTCTTTGGTTAGGTGGGACCTATTAAAATGTTTGATCCATATTCATACAGATCATGATCACCTATGTGTGTTGCCCACACAAACTATTGATGATGATGATGATGATGGGGTATTATATGTCTTGTTCTCCACATAATGGAAGAATGAAAGATAGGCCCATGTAGGTTGGTTTTGGAATGTGAGGTTCTTAGTAACAACTTAATAACCATCTAAATCGGATGGAATCGAATTTCATGGATTTTGATTCCAATTCAGTCAAGAATAGGTAGAAAAATCGATTAGAATCTATTTTGATTCGGATAAGAGTTGACAGAGATCGATCTCGATGCTGAATGTTTTGATCTGGCTAATTCTAAGGATTTTCTCACCGGTTTGTTGGGTTTTTCAAATCTGAAAGATTGAATCTAGGGTTGTTGAGATAGATTTGGATCCGAGGGATTCAGAACTAAATCAACCGTCACTGACTCGATTATGAACATTTTCGATCTGGCTGATTCTAAGGGTTTTTTCACTGGATCATCGAATTTCAGATCTAATTGGCCGATCCTAGGGTTTTTTAGATTGAATTCTGATGATTTTGATCCAATAATTGATCAGTACAATCTTTGATTCCAATTATCAAGAATCGACTTGAACCTTAGGAATCAACATGGTATTTATACAGTCCAACCCATATGCAAAAACTAATTGGACTTACCTCTGTCACCATTTCCTCCCAGTCCTGCCTTCTCACTGATCAACCTTGAGGATTGTTAAAGGGAGTCGATCCAAAACTCTACCGTCTCTATCAATAGTAGTACTCAAGTATAGGAATAATTTGTGATTTTTCTGCTCTCAGATTGCGTAGGGGGTTAGATAGGACTCTCCTACTTTTATAACTCAAAACCAGTCTCTCATAATTGTTCCATCACGTCCTCCTATCAAGGAAGTGACTCCACAGTTATAACCCATTACGCCACTTGTCCCATAAAGTGCCTCAACCAAAAGTAATCATTATCCCTAAGATAACCAACTCAAATGAGACAATGTTGTGCTAATGTGGCACATGAATCACACCCACCAACATTCTCTCACTTGGGCCATGTTGACACATAGCAACAACTCTTTTGATTGATAAACCTGATGTATGGCTATACATTTTTTTCACATTTCATGATCTTTTGATAACTAATGTTCAAAATGAAAATTTTCAACTATTGAATCATGGCTATACATGTTGAATAACTAGAACACTTCCTTTTGTGTATTACAACGAGTCTTCCTTTATCAAAATGAACTATATATGTGACATGGTTAGGAATCAACCCAAAATTTATTCTTGTTTACTTAATTGCCTTTTACATCTAATAGGCAAATGTCATTTCAACTTAATTTGTGTAAAATACAAGAATGACATTCAACTAAAATTTAGGAATACATCATCTTGATATTACAATACGTATAAAATAAAGTGTTAGGTACATGAAAATTTACAGAGACCCGTGTGACCTACATGCTCCATCGATACTTTGGTCGGAAGGTCTTTTGTGATTGGGTCAGCAATCATCTCATTGGTACTAATATGTTGTATTGAAAGAAAAGGAATAGGGTTTGTTCAAACATAGACATGTCTCATTTGCTCCTCACAAACCTACAGTGAAGAAGACGAGGGTATTGAGGGGTTAGTGTAAAATAGGATGGGTTATGTGTTTTACTCAAAAGGGTTAAATCGTCATTTTAAAACCTCATTTAATAGAGACTGACGACAGTGGGTGTGAGCGTAATTTGGTATTATGAAGGGGGTATCTCTATAATAATGGCATTTCTAGTGGGTGGCGCTATAAATTTTCCTAAAGAAAACTAACATTTATTACAACTTTTATATAAAAGAAGAACATCTCAATATGTGCTATTACAATGTGTAAAAGGCTTTCCGGCCATAACATGGGCTACCTTCTTGTCCATGGTTAATCTTCACATAGCAATCATAGAGAACAAAACAAAACAAAGACATGGTTTCCATGTCTTGCAAAAACCAAACGAATAAATTAAACTACAGTTTTATCCATTAACCGATCATGTGTCCAAAATACTCTCGGTCAAGTTGAACAGTAGGTGGAGGGCTTACTTCTATCGCCATTTCCTCCCAGTCCGCCATCTCACTGATCAACCTTGAGGATTGTTAAAGTAAATCGATCCAATATTCTACCGTCCCTATCAATAGTAGTACTCAAGCATAGGAGCAATTTCTAATTTTTCTAGTCTCTCAAATTACGTAGCAGGTTAAATAAGACTTCTACTTTTATAACTCAAAATCACTTTCCTATAACTGTTCCATAACGTTCACCTATCAAGAAATAAGTGACTCGATAGTTATAACCCCATTACACCACTTGTCCCATGAAATATTTCAATCAAAAATAATGATTATCCCTAAGATTACCAACTCAAATGTGACAATATTGAGATGATGTGGCACATGGGCCTCACCCGCCAACAACATCATCAAAGTTTCAATTACTATATTCTTAATTTATTTTCCAACATATGTGGCATACAAATCATAATAAGATGATCCTCAATGAAGAGAAAAGAGTGGTCAAAGAGCAGTCCACATATCTGAGCCCGTATGGGTAAGGCTAGGATTTAGAGCTCAGAATTTCCCAGCCCAAGATAGAGGCAGCCCACCCATCTACTCAATCAGATAATTCATTTATGATTGGCTGCTTGACCGTCATCTTTGAAGACTTCAACCCTCTTCTAACCTTTAACTTTCAATTAGGAAATATTCTAAATTCTAATTCCACGTGTGTCCTTGACATCTCAAGAACATCCGAGAATGATATAACCTTTATTCTTTTTTAGGCTTTCAACCCAAAACATACAAATTCAAAGTCATAATAGGGGCTTCATAGTGTTGGTGTTAATTTTTCAAAAACCTAACCAACCAAAATGGGTAAAAAGTTTCGTCGTCTACACTAACTAATGATTCCTATACCTGCAAGTTCAGCAAAATGGAAGCCAGAATATTCCGACCCTACATTCTTCCTCTTCGGCACTGTGATCAATGACGACTGAGCTTCGAACCAGAACCGCCTCTCCTT
This sequence comes from Macadamia integrifolia, assembly GCF_013358625.1. Lineage (NCBI taxonomy): Eukaryota > Viridiplantae > Streptophyta > Magnoliopsida > Proteales > Proteaceae > Macadamia > Macadamia integrifolia. The sequence continues at coordinate 7,569,913 of NC_056568.1, read as the reverse complement.
TTTTTCCAAATGTATCTTTCTAGAAGAAGATATCATTTATCTTTCTTGTTTATTGTCCCACCAGATTATGCCACAAAAGTCCCAACACTCCAACTCTAAGTCTACTGCATGAGAGAAAGGGACAATTCCTTGGATCCTCTTCAACCTTTTTTTCGATCCTTCCATGGTTTCAAACTAAAGATTTCTTATTTTTCCTTCAGTTTGTTTTATTTTCTCCTGCCGCATGATTAATCTGCTAATTCTCTCTCTCTCTCTCTCTCTCTCTCTCTCTCTCTCTCTCTCTCTCTCTGCCACCTTTTCCTTTTCATGGTATAGTTTAGCAGAACTTCCAGATTATTCGTATCCTATGGAAACAATATTATAACCCACGCTCATGCGCATGGAATAATGGATGGGGTCTATAGTTCAATGGACTCCACCTCAGATGATCATATAAATCCATACGATTGCTTCCCATGAGCCCTTCATATTCCAATCCAATAGCTTATGTATAGCCTTTTTGCACCTCTCACTTTACTATTCGCAATCAGAAAATCAAATCATAAGACACTTTTTTGAAAATAATAGTCTGATGAGGAGATATAATGTGAATGGTTTGAATGGGTTGAGTTCCTTTGAAAAGAACAAAAGGGTGAAGGTTTTCTTTAGAGGTCCAAATAAACAAGTCTTCATCAGGTAATTATTCTTGCCTAACGTGATAGATTGGATTGGATTAGATTGAAATTTTGTGAGGCTCATATTCAACCCCCCCCCATTTTTTTTTTTTTTTTTTCCTCCTTGTGGGACTAAGGGATCTTCTTTGCGTATCAAGTTTCAGTTGAAACATATTTTCATGTAGTAAAATAAAGCTTTAATCAAATAAGAAGAGATACAATAATGATTCAAAGTACTACTAGGTTTACAAACATACTCGGAAATGAATGTCAATATATAGGGAATAAATGATTGAATTTAAAGATATAAATTTGACATGTGATCTATTTGGATCATGAAATCTCTTAGGCAATGAAAAAATTTATCATAAAACCCTTCCATGTGACAAAATTAAATGCCTAAACCAGATGCTTTTCGATAATCTATCGACCATGGAAACTTTTACAAAAAATAAATTAGGTGAAACGGATAGAGCAAAAGGGTGGCAAATTGCATGAAAAAACCATTGCTGGGGTCTTGTAATATTCTACATACTGATGGAGATGTGGAGTGAGTTTATGTTTCCCCGTTAAAAGGGGTACTTAGTGACCTTTTATAAACATTCACACAGATGATTTCATTTATTACGGAAGCATCAAAATCTATCACTTATTAATCAACCAATCAGTGACTTACTCTCTTTCTATTATTATTTATTTGATTTTATTTAATTTCTTGTAATTTTCACCATTTGCTCTAATCCACCAATCAGACTTACCCTCTATTATTTCTTTGACATTGATTTCTTGTCACCTTAACCGTCCGTTTGCACTAATCCACCAATCAGAGACTTACCCTCTCTCTATTATTTCTTTGACTTTGATTTCTTGTCATTTTCACAGTCCCAACCAGCCAACCAACCAAAGAAATATATCAGAACACTCAAAAGTTGGAAGATCCTCGAGCCCTTTGCTTCTACATAAGCACAAACTCTCTCTCTCTCTCTCTCTCTCTCTCTCTCTCTCTCTCTCTCTCTCTCTCTTGGTCAATGCCGACATCTCTATATATCGGCCATTTGAGGTAATGTTGGTATTGATTCAGTGGGGGTGTGCAGTCTAGTGCCAGCCTATACGCCGAGGATACCGAAAATAGACTTAAGGAGGTAACTAGCTAAATATAACGGTCTTGTGGCCATTGTAAGGTACAGGAATGGAGAGAATTTTTATAGTACGTTAGGAGGCCACCAGTGGAAAACTTTATCAAAATTCCAAGATGCGTTATGATGGGAAATAAAGTCCGAGACCAATAGAGGAGGTTCTGAGGAAGAGGAAAACAGGCAGAAGACGGGGAAACATTCAGAATCCAATGATCAGACCAAGGATTTATGGACAAACCGTTACCCACTTAGAAGGAAGTAGTGGTAGGACTAGTGGTTGTTAAGAATGTCATGTTGGAGAAGTATCTAGCTTTCATGAGACATCCCCAGTAAGGTGTGTGAGGAGCAAGTAGGGATTTTTTAGCTAGGAGAGCTTGACTCATGGGTGTGGATAGCTTCAGATTGAGACCGACACAGCGCTTGCATTGACAAATAGATTTCCAACTAATGGTAGGGGTGTGCTTAGTCTCCTCATTTGACTAGAAAAAATTTCTATCAACTTTGTCAAGATGCTTTAAGATTAGAGGATGGAAGGCTGAAGCAAGGCATATGGTGCATGGGCAAAGCTGAAAGAACAGATTGAATCAGAGTGTGCTTCCCAGCATATGATAGAAATTTTGATTTCCAGGCTTGAAGCCTCCGATTCACCCTAATTAGGAGAGAATCACTGTTTGTCCATAAAATTTTGCCTCCAACATATGGGATACCTAGGTACATGTTAATATGAGCTGAGGGTATAATTTGAAACCTTCCGTGAAAATCCGTTTGGTCCTTGGGTCCACATTGAAGCTGTATTGTGTTTTTGTTTTTTCCAGGTTTATAAGTTGACCTGATTTGCCGCAACATGCATCCAGAACCTCCATGAATCGGTGAAGTTCCCTTGATGTTGCTCCACCAAATAAGATGAAATCGCCAGCGAAGGCAAGATGAGAGATGGATTCACCACCTCTTACTACATTGATACCCTGAATCCTGCCTTGATGAGCAATTAAAAGGTGAGAAGAAAGAAGCTTAGTGCACAGCACAAATAGATAAGATGAAAGGGGATCTCCTTGACAAAGACTACTTGTTGGTTCAAAAATTTGAAGAGGAGATCCATTGAGTAGAATAGCCATTTGTGGGGTTGTGATGCAAAACATAATACAGTCAATCTAGGTCTGGTTAAAGCCATAACTAGTGAGGGCGCTTCTGAGAAATCACACTTAAGTCTATCATAAGCCTTATTCAATGTCGATTTTGATAGAGATAAAACCATATTTGCCTTTCCTTTTAGATTTGACTCTGTGGAGGATTTCATGGCATATGAGGATATTATCTTGAATGCTTCTCCCCTTTATAAAATCATTTTGATTGAACGAAATGATATGATCCAGAATGTGCCTCATTCTGCCTACCATAATTCTTGAGATGATTTTGTAAGCACAATTGCACAAACTAATTAATTGGATGATAATCCCCAATTGACGATGGGTGGTCAACCTTAGGAACAAGGGAAATGAAGATGCAATTCATATCTCTCGAGAATGTACCATTTCTAAAGAACTCAAGAACAATATAACCACTTCAGCTTTGATTGTGTTCTATTCTTTTTGAAAGAAGATTCCAGAGTAATCATCCCCGAAAACAGTGAAGTACACTAAACAGCCTCGTGTGAGTGGCCCTAAGAAAGTAAGGGAAATCGCACTTAAAAACCATAAGATGACGATCCTTTGCTCTCTCCTTCTCTAAAAATGTGCGCAATAGCTGAAAAAAGGGACAATTAGGGAGTTTTTGTTTTATGGAAATAAATAATATGATTCCCGTTTTCTTGCCAAAAATTAGATTTTTTTTATTCTTTCAAATCACTTATATATTATGATTTGAAACCTTATTAATTAAAAGATGATTTATTGTCATGGGTCTAGGGTACATGATTAAGACACTTTTCAAAGGTATGACAGAAAAAGGAAATGATAAAATGGAAGAAAATAAAGGAATTGGAATTGAGTGGAAAAGAATTAAAAAGGCCAAACAGCACCTTTCGAGCAAAGGCATTGAAGGGAAAAAACAGGCGGCGAAATAAGGAAGAAATTAAGAAAACTAACATGACTTCCTGTGCACTTCTATGAACGTTTTAAGAGAGGGGGGGGGTTCTTTCTGCATCGAGTCGGGAGAAAGCGGCTCGTACTTTTTTTAATGAAATCTTTTGTACAAGATTGCCAAGGTTCTTTTTTGTTCTGAGTGTGATGATGTTAATTTACAAAAATATTTGGTATAATTTGTGTATCCTATTTATGGGAAATAAAAAGCAATATATAGAAATCGAAATTCCAAAATAGTCAAGGAGCTATTTTAGGATTCCAATTTCTTCTCTCTCCTCCCCCTTCGCTGCAACCCCCACCCCTTCTCTGTGCAATTCTCTTCACCCTGCCCTTTGCCATGCATAGATCCTTGCTACCTATGTTGTTTCCTAAAAAATCTACCCCCACTCCTGATCCCTCCCCACCTGTGCCCCCTCCATTTTGATTTCTACACAAGCTAAAATTGCCTACTAGTTTAACCATGGTGAAATGAGAACAGACCCTACAAATCCACCCTTCACCACCACTCATTGCCTTACCCTACATACATACCCCACACCTCCTCCTTGCTATGCCCTATCCCCACCCCTGCTGCCTATGTTGCTCCCCATCCCAGTTCCCTCCCCATCCAACATCTCCACAACAAGATCTCTCAAGATAATCTCCTACTAATGAAACTATGGTGGAACGAGATTGGACCCTACAAACCAAGCCTTGCACTCTGGCAACTACCTTTTGTTACACCCTCCCACATCCTTTGGTCATCCATTCCATCCTAACCCCAAAATAGTTTTCTTTTGTGCATCCAAACAATTTTGATTTTTTAACCAAAATTTAAAATTATCTTAAGAAACCAATCTGGTTTGACTCTCAACAAATGATGAATTGGCTGACAGACTAAAATGTTCCCTCTTAACACCTACTGGCTATTAAGGCCAGGAAGTGAGGAGGGAGAAATCCCTAGGCTTTATCACAATGAGCCCCCTGAAATTTATGGAGAGCCCCTTTTTCAATAAAATTTCCTTCTTCAAAAAAAAAAAAAAACTACTGCATCAAAAACAAATTTTTGCTTTTTATTAACGTCAAATTTCACAGGGTGATGATCCTTTGCCGCGGGTGCAGCGGAGTGGCGAGGATTGGATGGCCGAGCTGTCATCGGCACATGCCCCAATGCCGTGCCAGCCATTGGATCCTCGCCGCTTCGCCGCACTCATGGCAGAGGATTTTTTTCGAATTTCACATGACTAGCCATGCATTCAGTTTCCTTTTCTTAATCATCTTCAGCCATATAAAACGATGACTAACATTGGCTTTTCAAGTATGCTATACAATTTAGGGAAAATTATATTATAAAAGTACTTTGTCGAGGTAACTATTTAAACTAAATTTCATATTATAAAATAACATTAAAAAATTTATATACTCTCGTCATATAAGGGTGTCAATCGGTTCGGAACTAGGTATTCGGTCTAGTTCCAATTTCGGTTCCAAGGAGTGTTATTGTGATCCAGAACCGGACAAAGTCCCATCTCGGTTCTGAAAATTGGTACTCGTACCCGACCTATCCAGTTCCGGTCCGGTTCTGGTTCCTATTTGGATTTTGTATTTGGTTCTTATTTGGCTCCAATATCCAGTTATAAATTCAATTTTGTTATGCAACTGCTATTCAGAAGACAAAATATAAATGTTTATTCACTATGTTATTGGTCTTCCTCAACAAAAGAATGAAAAAAAAAATCATAAGCTATCGATCATCTATTGAACTTCTAATAGCGTTAATTCCACTACTTTAAAACACAATATCCAGAGAAGAGGAAGTACAGAATACTTCAAACTTGAAGAATTACAATTAAGTAGATTGTTTAACTCACGATTCATGAGTCTTAATGCAACAAAAACTTTAAAAAAAAAAAGAGGGTTTTGGAGTTGGACTATAATTGAAACTTTATAAGATGATTTATCATTTAAGTGATTGAATATATCGGGTTTCCATATAAGTAACGTCAAGTTTTTAGTTAAAAAGGAAAAGGTGGACATTAAGTTATCCGGTCCGGTTTCAGTTAAAACCATCGGTTCTTGACATAAATTCAGATCCGGACTGAACCGAATTATAAATATTTATTTCAGATCCAGGATTTAACCATATTATAATGGGTTGGATTTGGTTCAGGGTATTCGATCCGGATCTGGATTCAGTTTTTGGTTTCGGTTCCAATTTGACACACTTACCGTCATATAGTGGCTGCTCAATACTTTGATATTCTTTTTGGCTGAAACTAAATGACCACAACCACAATGTAGTAGGGACATCTTCCATGATTGAGTTGCCCTTTGGAAAATATATCAAATAATAGTGTCTAAAATGTTCATTTTGAGAAATCCCTTTTGCTTGATGGTATTGGGGGACGCCCACAATTAAGGTGCATAATTTTGTCTATAGTTGGAGTTATGAAAAGTGCAACAACCCCTTTTCTTGTAATACAATTTAACAATCAAACCATATGATCTAATACAAAAATTTTAAAATATCCACAAATGGACAATATAGTCAAGGTAATGAAGTGATAGTTATGGTGGTTAATCAAACTATGAATATTGTTAATTATCACTTGGGTATGATTGTGGTAGGATTAATAGTGGAAATGTGAAATATTATAAGGATTTTACAAACCAATACGCGGATCCCACGTAACACACAGAATAACCCTACATCAAGAATCAAAATTAAGCAACCTTAAGAGTCTTAGAAAAAACCAAACCATATGATTACCCTAATTCTCAATTAAAGGAGCTTTGATGCTCTAGTTGACATTCTCTTTCCATTCATTTCATGCACAAGAGTTTCTTACATCTAAGAATCAAGGCAACCCTTTTACGTCACAGAAAACACCCTAAACCCTAAGGTTGCACTAATTCTTAATAAAGGGAAATCTGGCACTCTAGCTGGTATTCTCCCATCATTGGCTTTGAGAAAGATGGACCACCACACCAATCTTCCAACTCACCACTGTGGCTTAAGGTGAAGGTCGATTTAGGACCAAAGGCATTCATATGATAACCATAAATCATATAGCATTTGGAGTGATTAACAACATACCACCTGCACATTGGATTATATTATTAGCTGCAAATATAGAGAATCTCCTCTAAGTCTCTATCTGTTTGCACTCATTATAGATGACCTAACCAGGCACATCCAAGACTCAGTCCCGTGGTGTATGTTATTTACGGATGATATTGTGCTGATAGATAAAACTGTGGATAGGATTAATACTAAACTAGAACCATGGATTTCAAACTTGGAATCAAGAGGTTTGCAATTGGAGTGGTAAAAAATTAAAAAGGAAAAACAGCACTGACCAATCAAAGGCATTGAAGGGGGAAAAAAGGCCACGAAATAAGGAAGAATTTAAGAAAACTCGCATCACTTCCTGTGCACTTCTATGAACCTCATTTATTTATTTATTTATTTATTTTTGTGTGTGTGTGTGTGTAACGTTATAGGGTTTGTGCGTTTAGTAAAAGGTTTCTTGGGCATTTTAGGGTTTTATTTTTTTACTTTCACGTGTGTAATAAGGAGGGAAGATCGGATCAAGTTCATGTATGAGAACAATGTCTTACATCTTTGATCCGAGAATTTAAAATCTATTAAATAAAGAGAAAGAAAATGGATTCTAAATTGAAAGATCAAAGACATGCAAGATTGTTCTCGTACGTAAATCTGATTCGATCTCCCTCCATTATACACGCAATTAAACTAGTAAGATAGTTCGTTACCAAGGAAAAAAAGTAAGATGATTGATCTGATTGTATTAAATATTAGATAGATAGGAACTGTCACACCCCGTTCACCCTGAACCGGAGCGGTGACCGAGTTAACACCGGTTAACCCAAACCTGCCAGGATCATCAGATACTGTATTCCACCACAGCATACACACACTAACACAAGTTCATCAAATCAGCGGAAGACTAAGTTTTACCTGTAAATAATTTCCATATACTTGATACCCAAATGATGATACCATAATTATATACATTTGGGCCCGAAGGCATGATATATACACAAAAAGAATAAAGTCCAAGTATCAAGTATATACAAGAAAATATCAAAATCATCAAAGTACACAGCTCAGCTCGGTATCAAGGCTGGAGCTCAGCTCGGCCTCAGAACCGCTGTCCCGCAGCACAGCTCTCACACGCGCAGTCTACGCCGTGCTCAAACTCCTCAGGGGTCCACCAGTCCTCCTCAGGAAACTCGACTGTAGGACCCACCCCATGCTCCTCAGATGCATGACCTGCAAAATCATCTAAAAAGGGGTGTATACGTGGAATGAGCTCACTAGCTCAGTAAGTAGAGAGGTGGACCACACACAACAGTCCACACAATCACAACATATCATATGCACTACATGCCATGCAAGTCATTTTAAATCACATACACCTAGTCAACATTACTAAGTCTTTGGTTTTAGTGCTACTACAACCACAGTGCGCGTATACTCCGGGTACGAGCCGCGACCTCCCTCCCGCGATACGCCCATAGGGGTGTTGGAGAAGGCCCACCGTGAGTACTCAGAAAAATAAAGACAATGCCGTCCACCGGCTCTCAACAGAAATGTAAATAAATTAAATGACAGTGCTGACTCCAGCAATTTAAAAGCAGTACGATTGGCCCTCTTGAAATACCACCGGGGTTGCCGGCTGTCCTACACGACTCGCCGGGCGTAATGACTAACCGCCACAGTGTCCGACAACCGCGACCCCTGCTTCCCCCCAAATGGCAACTCAACACCTGAACCCCTGTTGGGAAGGGTCGTAGCACGGGATGGTGAGAATCCTAATACCGCATGCTCCTATATGCAGTACGACTGCATAGTGCCACCGTGTCCCATACCACGGGCCACCAATGCATTCGTTTCCAAGCCGACCACGGCATCTAGTCTATCAAGGCATTATGCAACATGATGTCCACATTCAACATATAACATCTCATTTAATTTGCAATTGAAAGTAAACATAGCATAAATGCACATCAATGTGTGAAATGACTAATCTATATAGCATATTCATGATGACATGACTAAATTAGATATAGTTATATGAATGCCAAACAAATGCCTTGAAATAGGCCAAACGTCCTCTCTCTCCACTTACATGTAGCGTACAAGGAGTCCCGCTCGGTACGGGTGAGATCCGGAGCGAATCGGGAAGGCTTTGGTGAACCTAACAAAATTGAGCGGGGTTAGTACTTCACCATTTTAGAATCAAAATTAATGAAATCCGACGTCAAAATCGTGTTTAGAACGTCGAAAGAAGGTCCCACGTCCGATTTGGGCTCGATCGGACCCAAAAATCACATTCTGGCCACTCGGGTGGGTCACTCAGGTGGGTTGTCTACCCACCGGTCCTACCCGCCGGTTTTGGACCGGCGGGTATGGACCCGCCGGTAGGACCCGCCGGTCCTACCCGCCGGTTTGGCCAGAACCCCCCTGGTCCTCTCAGGTGGGTGACTCAGGCGGGTTGTCTACCCACCGGTCCTACCCGCCGGTTTTGGCGGAAAAACTCCAGTTTCTTCTCAACTTCCCCCATTCCTTGGGGACCCAAATAGGGCTTTTCTCAACCCATTCCTCACACCTTTAAAGTCCCATAGGAGGGTTCTAGCTTAGATCTAAGTTAGATTCGAGTGAGGGGAACCATCTTACCTTCTTTGCTCAAGAATGACTTCAAACCCTCCAAAACACTTCCAACTCACAATGCTCCTTCTACCTTGTCAATATCTCTTCAAATCCTTCAAGATCAACACATAAATCATCTATTAAACCTTAGATTCATCATTTCAAAGGGTGTCTACAAGATCTTAAGAAACCATACCCGAATCAAGGGTTTAAGGCGTGGGTATGGTGAATGTTCATAAAACCCAACTTTTCTTACCTCCAACTGTAGATCTCGAGTTGAAGATTACTCTCCCGGCACCGGAATGGCAAGATCGAGCTTCGGCGCCGCTGAAATCCTTCCTTTCTTCCTCTTCCTTTCTTCTTCCCTTTCTTTTTCTCTCTCCTCTTTACTTTTCTCACCAAACGTACGGGGGTAATAAATGGAAAGAAAAGAAATCATAAAGCTTTATATACTATTCCTATTTAAGTGAATAGTGATGGATGGGTCACTCAGGTGGGTAGGTGTACCCACCGGTCATACCCATCCAAGAGTAAAAACTTGGGATTTTGACCGGGCTCGGACCTCGGCTCGGACCCTACCCCAAGCATACAATGTAGCATACGTATATAACCTTAAAATACGGATATAATACCTGTTCTATCCGTACATAGCCTTATGGTAGGTGCACGTACACGGTTTGGGCACTCCCGTCTCTTCTGGCACTGGCTCGGACTTGTCGGGCCAGCCGGTGTTTAAGGTCACCCGTGCCATCATAGCCCATAAGGAACTCGCTCTAACATCCTCTGGCTCGGTTCCTGCATGGTTAAACCGGTTCAACCACGAAATCAGACCGGATTTAAGAAGCGGGATATTACATTACCCCCCCTTCTGAAAAATTTCGTCCTCGAAATTGCGTACCTGGTTGATCAAAAAGATGAGTGTACTTGGCTCGCATTTCTTCTTCTACCTCCCAAGATGCTTCTTCAAGTGAATGATCAGCCCATCGCACCTTTACATAGGAAATGGAGCGGTTACGAAGGGTTTTCACCTTACGGTCCAAAATTTCAGCTGGCTGCTCTGTATAGGTCATATCAGCTTCTAGGTACCCTGGTTCCACGGGTAGTACATGAGATGGATCATGCACGTACTTCTTCAGCATGGATATATGGAATACATTGTGAACATTTCCAAGCGAAGGTGGCAGAGCAAGCATGTAGGCTACTGAGCCAACCCGGGACAAGATCTCAAATGGTCCCATGTATCTTGGGCTCAACTTCCCCTTTCTGTGAAACCTTTGCAAACCTTTAGTAGGAGAGATCTTGAGAAATACCTTTTCTCCTGGCTGAAATTCAATCTCCTTCCTGCGGGTGTCCGCATAGCTCTTTTGACGGGACTGAGCTGCTTTAATCCGTTCCCTAATAACGTCGACCTTGTCACAAGTCATTTGGATCATCTCAGGTCCTAACATTCGACGTTCACCTACCTCATCCCAATACAAAGGGGTTCTGCACTTTCTGCCATATAACGCCTCATATGGAGCCATCCCAATTGTAGCTTGGTAACTATTATTATATGCAAACTCCATAAGAGGTATATATTCTTCCCAGCTGCCACACATCTCCATTGCACACGCCCTGAGCATGTCTTCCAATATCTGTATGGTTCGCTCCGACTGACCGTCCGTCTGTAGGTGAAAAGCTGTACTCAAGTTCAGTTGCGATCCCAAGGCACGCTGTAAGCTTTTCCAAAATCTGGAAGTGAACCTTGGGTCCCTATCTGAAACAATGCTCACTGGCACTCCATGTAAACGCACTATGTTGTCCATGTAAAGTTGTGCTAGTTTGGCCATGGAGAACTTGGTCTTGATAGGAATGAAATGAGCAGTCTTGGTAAGCCGATCCACAATCACCCATATCGCATCTATTCCCTTAGGTGTACCTGGTAGTCCGGTGACGAAATCCATTGTAATCCTTTCCCACTTCCATTCTGGTACTGGGAGTGGCTGAAGGGTACCATAAGGTCGATGCCTCTCAGCTTTCACCTTCTGGCAGGTAAGACAAGTCGCCACATACAAAGCTATGGTGACTTTCATGCTTGGCCACCAGTAACTCTGTTTGAGGTCTTTGTACATTTTGGTACTTCCTGGGATGAAGTGAGTACTCGGAGCTGTGTGCTTCTCTCACGATTTTATCCTGTATATCCAAATCATCGGGTACACACAATCTGTCTCGAAACATCAATGCCCCATCACTGGCTAAAGTAAAATCTGGGTCGTTCATTGTTTGGTCTTGAACCTTAACCCTGATCCGCTGTAATTCAGGATCCAAAGGTTGCTTCACAATCACCTCTTGCCTAATTGCCGGATGCACCTGTAGAGCCGATAAGGATGCCGTCAACCATTTAAGGTTTTCTGGTTGAGGTTCAAGCTCTAGGGTTGCCCCTTCATACAAGAGGGTCTCTTCCATTAGCATCGCCTCTTGCACAAGTGGTGAGCTTACTGCTAAGCATGAAAGCGACACAGTCTGTGTCTTCCGACTCAATGCATCTGCCACTACATTAGCCTTGCCGGGATGATACTGAATATCGCAGTCATAATCCTTCATGAGTTCAAGCCATCTTCTCTGTCTCATATTCAAATCCTTCTGGGTGAAGAAGTATTTCAGGCTCTTGTGGTCACTGTATATCTCACACTTCTCCCCATACAAATAGTGTCGCCAGATCTTAAGGGCAAAAATGACTGCCGCTAGTTCCAAGTCATGAGTGGGGTAATTCTTCTCATATTCCTTTAGTTGTCGGGATGCATATGCTATTACCTTCCCGCGTTGCATGAGAACACAACCCAACCCAACTTTGGAAGCATCGGTATAGACCGTCATTCCACCTGTGCCTTCAGGAATAGTCAGCACAGGGGCGGTCACCAACTTTTCTTTCAATTCCTGGAAGCTCTTCTCACATTCCTCTGCCCAGTCGAATTTCACACCCTTTTTCGTCAACTTGGTCATTGGTGCTGAGATCCGAGCAAAATTCTCGATGAAACGCCGGTAATATCCAGCCAAACCCAGGAAGCTTCTAATTTCAGTAACATTCTTGGGACTTTCCCATTCCACTACTGCTTTTACCTTAGCAGGATCTACTTCGATTCCAGCTTTAGACACTACGTGCCCCAGGAATCCAACTTGTTCAAGCCAGAATTCACACTTGCTATACTTGGCAAACAACTGTTGATCTCTCAACTCTGTAACACCATTCTCAAGTGATGAGTGTGCTCCTCTTCGGTCTTGGAGTAGATCAAGATATCGTCAATAAAAACAATTACCCATTTGTCGAGCACATCCTGGAATACTCGATTCATTAGATCCATAAATGCTGCCGGTGCATTGGTTAACCCGAAGGACAACACTAGGAACTCATAATGGCCGTATCGAGTCCTAAATGCTGTTTTGGGTATGTCACTACTCTTTATCTTGAGCTGATAATAGCCGGACCGAAGGTCTATCTTCGAAAATACTCTGGCTCCCTGCAACTGATCAAATAAATCATCAATGCGTGGCAACGGATACCGGTTCTTAATGGTTAACTTATTCAACTCCCGGTAATCTATGCACATACGCAAACTACCATCCTTCTTCTTGACAAACAACACCGGGGCACCCCAAGGTGAAACACTTGGGCGAATAAACCCCTTTTCTAATAGTTCTTGCAATTGCATCTGCAACTCCTTCAATTCAGCTGGTGCCATCCTATATGGAGCCTTAGATACTGGAGCTGCTCCAGGAGTCAAGTCTATGGCAAACTCCAACTCTCTATCAGGTGGTAAATGCATCAGATCATTTGGGAAAACATCAGGAAACTCTTTAACCACCTTTACTTCTTCTAGAGGTGTAACTCTTGCATCAACATCGAGTACCGAGGCTATGAAACCCTGACATCCACTTTCTAGCAACTTTACCGCTTGGAGAGCGGAGACGAGGACCTTCCTCACCCTTTTCATTGTATCTGCTCGGTACACCCACTCTTTCCCTTCGACATCTGTCACCTTAATCAGCCTTTCCGCACAGATCACATTAGCTCGATGAGCTGACAACCAATCCATACCCAGTATAACATCAAAATTCTGCATATTGAATTTAATGAGTTGCACATCAAAGTTCTTCCCACTAATCTCCACCGGGCACGGCCCATACACTTCCTTCAACTGTGCAATTTTACCAGTAGGCATACTAACAATCATTCCCTGGTCGAGGATCCTGGGTGACATCCCAAGCTTCCCTACAAATCTCTTAGATGCGAAGGAATGGGTAGCTCCTGAATCAAATAAAACATAGGCTGGTATGCCCGATATGGGTAGGATACCTAATATAACAATGTATATAATTTCAGCAGGTCATCAATATTAATCATAATGAACTTCTTAGTTTAAAATGTACCTGCTACAACTTCTGTACTAGCCTCAGCTTCCTCGGCTGATAGGGCATACATCCTTCCCTGCGGTTGATTGCCTCGAGGCAAGGGAGGTCGGTAAGCAGAGGGCTGACTGGAGGGCAAGGCTGGTCGGGACCGACAGTCTTTCGCATAATGCCCATAGGAATGGCAATTGAAGCAACGAATCTGAGACGTCGGAACTGGAGCGGGGCCCCTCTGCACTTGACCCGATGCAGAAGAAGGTCGAGGTGGCCTTGGAGCTGTAGGAGCCACACTAGTGTTCGGGCGAATAGAGGTTGAACCCGAACCACCAACTGGCCTAGAAGGATAGCCAGATGGCCTATAGGGCTGCCTATACATAGGCCCCGAGCTATATGATCCACGGTATGCCTTGGAGGAATTCCCCACATCTGGGAATGGATTTGATCTCTTCCACAGTCCAGGAGTGAGGGACTGTTCACCCTTTTGCTTATCTTCCATTGTTTTGGCCTTCTGTACAATCTGGCCATATTCGGTCAAATCCAAGACTTCAAGCACCGACCCAATAGATGCTTTTAGGCCTTTTAGGAACCTTGCTGCCTTCTCTTCAGCTGTTCGCATATGCCTTGGGGCGAAATGGAACAAACTTTCAAATTGTTGCTGATATTCAAGAACAGTTTTACCTCCTTGAGTTAAGGCCATGAACTCAGTCTCCTTCCGATCTCTGAAACTGCGCGGATAATGGTTATCCAAGAACAACTCCTTAAACTGCTCCCAAGTAGGTTCTGGATGAGCAGCCATCAATATAGGCTTGGAAGCTTGCCACCACGAATTTGCCTCTTTCTTGAGTTGTAACCCAGCACAGATGAGCTTCTGGGCATCCGTGCATTCAAGCACCTCAAATATCTTCTCCAATTCTTGGATCCATTGATCCGGTTCTAGAGGATCACTCCCCACCTTAGAGAATACCGGCGGTAAGTTCCTCTTGAATGACTCTACCACCCTTGACGTATTACTCGTCACCGGGAAGTTAGGAGCATAGGTAGGATAGTAGGCATAAGGATGAGGCATCCCATGCTGAGGAATACCGAATGGTGGGATTGGAGGTGTACCCACTTGTGGTCCCGTTCCCGACCCGACAGGTGGGTCTTGCGGAGTGTGTACCCGGGGAGGTTGACCCGGTTGAGAAAGATCCAACTGTTGCTGGATGGCAGTCATAAATGCTTGCTGTTGCTGAAGCATTTGTTGTTGGAAAGCTTGTTGGGACTGCTGAATTATTGTAGCAACATCTCCCGGTGTAATGACTGGTGGAGGGTCCGGGAGTGCAGTCATAGGTGGGTCCCCATGTGCCCCACCCTGACCATGGGTCTCTGCAGGTAGTGGAGGCGAGGTATGCCTCACAGAACGGGCCCCTCTAGGATTTTGTGGTCGACCGACCCGACGAGGACCCCGCGAGGTACCTCGGGCATTACTACCGGATCTAGTACGTACCATCGTATCCTTGTACCTGGAACATATCACACACCATATTGGTTAAACACCATAGACTGATTTAGGCACATAATCATATGCCATTAGGTGAGGTGTTGTAGTGTATGATAGCCTGTAATTATTCATAGCTCAATTCCAAGATACAGGCAAAGTTCACAACATACATGCTAATGGTCCCACTTGACCGTAGCATATTGATCATAGGATTAATCTCCACCATAAAACCAATGCATTCATAATAGGAGAAGAGAAGGGAAAAGACAAAGAAGGGCAATTTTTAAAAAATTTTAAAAAAAATTCCCCCTCTGTCCAAACCGGTGGGATGAACCGGCGGGTAGGGACCCGCCGGTCTGACCCGCCGGTCCCAGCACCCCCAAACCGGCGGGTGTCACCGGCGGGTAGGGACCCGCCGGTCTGACCCGCCGGTCTTGCCCGAGGTTAAAACACGAACAGGGCCAGAAAGGCCCTGTTTTGTCTGTCGCTCTCACCCTCTCCCCTCTCTTTCTTCCTTTCCCTCTTGGACGATTTTGGGGGTCTACTCGGCGCTCCTACTCGCGATTCCACTCATCCACACGGCGCCCTAGTGAAGAGTCAACTCGTCTTCATCCAAGTAAGTTCTTCTTCTTCTTCTTTTTCCAGAATTTCAAATTGGGTGAATTACTTGAATAGGATTTACTTTTTAGGCTTTCTTTCTCTATTTTTCACCATAGAATAGTCTTTCCATGTGTTTATGATGATTCTACTGTGCTCATTGGTAGCGTATAGGAATTATCTCTCTCTATTTGGAGAAAAAGCCCCAAATTGGTGCCCTAGGTTCCCAAATTTGGGGTTTCTTCCATCCTTACTGTTTTTCTCAAATTGACGTCTTCTATGTAATGCATTTCACTTGTTTTACGCTAGATATGAGTTAGATTGCATTGAATCATCCATTATGCTTGAAATCCTCATGTATTTCCATGAAAATCCCTATTTTGGCATTGGTTTCTTTGATTTTCATCCATAATTGTACTCATGGAGTTTCATAGTCCTTTTTGGGGTATATACTTGCAATTTCATCATCCCATTACTATGGCATTTCATTCTAGACCTAGGGTTTCAAGCTTTCTCTCCATTCCATTCCAATTTGCGCAATGGACTTGAATTTCCCCATTTCATTCATGCCTATTGCTTTTGCTGTCCTTTGCTGTCATTTTACTGTTTTGGCACGTTTCCATGCGTTGCCATCACCATGTTTCATGTCATAAGTTTTCTATCCTTCCTAGATCGTTGCCGTTCCCATTTTGCAGAAATTGGGTTTTGAATTTCCCCTTCTTTAATGCTGCTGTCTTTTCTTACTGTACTAACCCAACTTTCTTTACTTATTGTCAGGATGTCTTCACGCACCGGCAGAGGACCATCTTCCTCTGGTGTTCGACGCAAGACCACCGCTTCTAAGCGGAAAAGTGCGGAGACCAGCACTTCAGCTCATCGCACAGGGAGACCTGCACCTGCTCAGTCTGACCCTTCAGACTACGATGAGGAGCACTTCACTAGTGCCGAGGCCGCAGCCAAATGGCCTATCTTCCTGAAGGGGCCAGTGTTGATGGAAAAGACCGTGGTAGTCGAGGACTTCCACAAGGCCCAGCTTCAGGAGAGGTTCTCAGCATTGGGCTGGGACACTATTCTTCAGGTGGACCGACCGTGCTACGATCAGCTCGTCCGTCGGTTTTATTGCAACTTGGAGGTGTCGTATCAGTACGGGGAACTCGCTGTCAGCAGTCTGGTGAAGGGAGTGGATATCCAGCTGACGGTAGACACCTTGGCCAGCATATTGGGTATATCGGCGGCGGGACACCGATACTACAGTCCCCCCAGGAGTAGGCCTCAGGGACCGTTCATGAGCATGGAGACACCGGACTTCATCTACGAGACCATATGCGGCAGCAGCAGTCGCCCGGAGTCCGAGACATCTTTCTTCCCTGAGGTCCGTCTCTTCGCCCGGTTGATCCAGTTCAACCTGCTCCCCAGAGGAGGTCATCGGAACCAGGTAGGTTTCATGGCGGCTTTTATAGCATTTTGTATTTTCACAGCCGCAGAGGGAGGCAGGGAGCACTTGTGCCTTCCCTATATCATCCTCAGAGCGATGGAGCACCATGCTTCCCACCCAGAGGACGGAGGATTCCCCTACGGCAGGATCCTCACTAGGATCTTCGAGTTCTTCGGGGTGGATCTGAGCGGAGAGGAGGGGAAGACTCCGGCTGATAGGTTCGATCGGAGCAACCTCTTGAAGATGGGTCTCCACACCCTCATGGATTCACCTCCTAGATCGGGAGCTCGGAGAGGTAGGGGTAGGAGGGCTGCCCCTGTAGAGGATGTCCTCATGGAGGAGGAGTCCAGTGAGGAGGACGAGGACTACGTTCCTCATGACGAGGAGGCGGATCTGATGGGCGGCAGCATCCCTGAGGAGGTGCCTCAGGAGTCGAGAGGTCCGGGTCCTAGTTCTTCCGGAGCTGCAGCCCCACCATATGGAGCCCCACCACCTGGGAGTGGTGACTACGACTATGAGGACAGGACAGCCTCCATGCGGGCATTGCAGGATGGCCAGGTCCAGATACTGAGGCGGCTGGACGAGATTGCCTCCCGGCAGATCACCTTGGAGGATTCCTTCCGTAGGCTGGGTCAGGACTTGGACACTAGGGCCAATGCTATTTCGGCAGATTATGGCCGGCTTCGGAGGGAGGTACAGGTGGTGAACGCGAGGTTCGATTATTACGATCACCGCTTCGATGTTAACTCCAGGCCTCCAGCGAACGTGGTGATCATCGACGACGATGACGACGCCCAGTGAGGCTTAGCTTGCCCACCCAGCTATTTATCCATTTTTTTCTCTTTTTTGTAGACCTTGTAGATTTATTTCTTCTCATTCCTTGTAATTGCGATGTAACTTGAATTTCATTTATGGAATGAAATATCTTTGGATAGTGGACTATTATGGTGTTTACATAGGTGGTGCTGTGATTTTTCTATTTGGGCTCTTTGTTATTATTATTATCTGTTGTTTATCAGGTTTTGTGTAAAATTTTTGGAAATCCCACTTTACGCCGTTATGCTGCCGAAATTTCGTCGAAATAGTACTCTATAGGTTATAGCACCAACCTAATTACCTTTTATCTACACTCACGCATGCCATGAATGCAACTTATAATATAACTCCATTTTTTTTTTATACTTCCTTTTCTTGACTTTTAATCTTTAAAGCTTTTATATTTGCCCAACCCCATTTTCCTATTATAGAATCTACGGGATTCTAATGGTATGCGGTGAGTGGAGCAGAGCATCACGCTCTGATACCACCGTTTGTCACACCCCGTTCACCCTGAACCGGAGCGGTGACCGAGTTAACACCGGTTAACCCAAACCTGCCAGGATCATCAGACACTGTATTCCACCACAGCATACACACACTAACATCAACTCATCAAATCAGCGGAAGACTAAGTTTTACCTGTAATAATTCCCATATACCTGATACCCAAATGATGATACCATAATTATATACATTTGGGCCCGAAGGCATGATATATATACACAAAAAGAATAAAGTTCAAATATCAAGTATATACAGGAATTTATCAAAATCATCAGAGTACACAGCTCGGCTCGGTAGTGGGGCTCAACACGGCCTCAAAACTGCTGTCCCACAGCACAGCTCTCACACGCGCAGTCTACGCCGTGCTCAAACTCCTCAGGGGTCCACCAGTCCTCCTCTGGAAACTCGACTGTGGGACCCACCCCATGCTCCTCAGATGCATGACCTGCAAAAGCATCTAAAAAGGGGTGCACACGTGGAATGAGCTCACTAGCTCAGTAAGTAGAGAGGTGGACCACACACAACAGTCCACACATCACAACACATCATATGCACTACATGCCATGCTATTCATTTTGATTCACATACACCTAATCCACATTACTAAGTCTTTGGTTTTAGTGCTATTACAACCACAGTGCGCGTATACTCCAGGTACGAGCCGCGAACTCCCTCCCGCGATACGCCCATAGGGCTGTTGGAGAAGGCCCACCGTGAGTACTCGGAAAAATAAAGACAATGCCGTCCACCGGCTCTCAACTGAAATGTAAATAATTTAAATGACAGTGCTGACTCCAGCAATTTAAAAGCAGTACGATTGGCCCTCTTGAAATACCACCGGGGTTGCCGACTGTCCTACATGACTCGCCGGGCGTAATGCCTAACCGCCACAGTGTCCGAAAATCGCGACCCCTGCTTCCCCCCAAATGGCAACCCAACACCTTAACCCCTGTTGGGAAGGGTCGTAGCACGGGATGGTGAAAATCCTAATACCGCATGCTCCTATATGTAGTACGACTGCATAGTGCCACCGTGTCCCATACCACGGGCCACCAATGCATTTGTTTCCAAGCCGACCATGGCATCTAGTCTACCAATGCATTATGCATCATGATGTCCACATTCAACATATAACATCTCATTCAATTTGCATTTGAAAAGTAAACATAGCATAAATGCACATCAATGTGTGAAATGACTATTCTATATAGCATATTCATGATGACATGACTAGATTAGATATGGTAATATGAATGCCAAACAAATGCCTTGAAACAAGGCCAAACGTCCTCTCTCCACTTACTTGTAGCGTACAAGGATTCCCGCTCGGTACGGGTGAGATCCGGAGCGAATCGGGTAGGCTTTGGTGAACCTAACAAAATTGAGCGGGGTTAGTACTTCACCATTTTAGAATCAAAATTAATGAAATCCGACGTCAAAATCGTGTTTAGAATGTCGAAAGAAGGTCCCACGTCCGATTTGGGCTCGATCGGACCCAAAAATCACATTCTGGCCACTCGGGTGGGTGTCTCAGGTGGGTGGTCTACCCACCGGTCCTACCCGCCGGTTTTGGACCGACGGGTATGGACCCACCGGTAGGACCAGCCGGTCCTACCCGCCGGTTTGGCCAGAACCCCTCTGGTCCTCTCAGGTGGGTGACACAGGTGGGTGGTCTACCCACCGGTCCTACCCGCCGGTTTTGGCGGAAAAACTCCAGTTTCTTCTCAACTTCCCCCATTCCTTGGGGACCCAAATAGGGCTTTTCTCAACCCAATCCTCACACCTTTAAAGTCCCATAGGAGGGTTCTAGCTTAGATCCAAGTTAGACTCGAGTGAGGGGAACCATCTTACCTGCTTTGCTCAAGAATGACTTCAAACCCTCCAAATCACTTCCAACTCACAATGCTCCTTCTACCTTGTCAATATCTCTTCAAATCCTTCAAGATCAACACATAAATCATCTATTAAACCTTAGACCAATCATTTCAAGAGGTGTTTACAAGATCTTAAGAAATCATACTCGAATCAAGGGTTTAAAGCGTGGGTTTGGCGAATGTTTATAAAACCCAGCTTTTCTTACCTCCAACTGTAGATCTCGAGTTGAAGATTACACTCCCGGCACCGGAATGGCAAGATCGAGCTTCGGCGCCGCTGAAATCCTTCCTTTCTTCTTCTTCCTTTCTTCTTCCCTTTCTTTTTCTCTCTCCTCTTTACTTTTCTCACCAAACGTACGGGGGTAATAAATGGAAAGAAAAGAAGTCATAAAGCTTTATATACTATTCCTATTTAAGTGAATAGTGATGGATGGGTCACTCAGGTAGGTGGGTGTACCCACCCGACATACCCACCCGAGAGTCAAAACTTGGGATTTTGACCGGGCTCTGACCTCGGCTCGGACCCTACCCCAAGCATACAATGTAGCATACGTATATAACCTTAAAATACGGATATAATACCTGTTCTATCCGTACATAGCCTTATGGTAGGTGCACGTACATGGTTTGGGCACTCCCGTCTCTTCTGGCACTGGCTCGGACTTGTCGGGCCAGCCGGTGTTTAAGGTCACCCGTGCCATCATAGCCCATAAGGAACTCGCTCTAACATCCTCTGGCTCGGTTCCTGCATGGTTAAACCGGTTCAACCACGAAATCAGACCGGGTTTAAGAAGCGGGATATTACACTTAGAGCCTAAGGAAGACGGTCCAACTAAGGTGCTACCCAAGCCAATCGAGAAGGTCGTAGAGTTCAAGGATGTAATGCCAAATGAGTTGCCCAAGAGACTTCCACCTAGGAGGGAGGTGGATCATGCCATTGAGTTGGAGCCAGGTGCCAAGCCACTAGCAATGGCACCATATAGAATGTCACCACCAGAACTGGAGGAGCTAAGGAAGCAACTCAAGGAATTGTTGGATGCGGGATTCATTCGCCCTTCTAAAGCTCCCTATGGTGCCCCGGTTCTTTTTCAACGGAAGCATGATGGATCGCTTCGACTATGCATCGACTACAGGGCATTGAACAAGGTAACAATCAAGAATAAGTATCCCATTCCTTTGATAGCAGATCTATTTGATAGACTTGGTGGGGCAAGGTACTTCACCAAGTTAGACTTACGATCGGGGTAGTACTAAGTCTGCATTGTGGAAGGTGATGAGCCAAAGACAACATGTGCAACGCGATATGGCTCATACGAGTTCTTGGTGATGCCATTCGGACTCACGAATGCCCCGGCTACATTTTGCACCCTTATGAACAAGATCTTCCACCCCTACCTCGATAAGTTCGTGGTGGTGTACTTAGACGACATCGTCGTCTATAGCAACACATTGGAGGAGCACGTTCAGCACTTGAAGATCATATTCAAGGAATTAAGGGACAATCAACTCTATGTCAAGAAGGAGAAATGTGCATTTGCACAAGAGGAAGTGATGTTCCTTGGTCACAAGATTAGAGGTGGAACCCTACAAATGGACGAGAGCAAGGTGCAGCTATCCAAGAATGGGAGGCACCAACTAAAGTGACTGAGCTAAGGTCTTTCCTTGGCTTAGTTAACTATTATCGGCGGTTTATTCAAGGTTACTCAAGAAGGGCAGCTCCACTTACAGACTTACTAAAGAAGAACCGACCATGGTTATGGTCAGACGCATGCAAAGAGGCCTTTGAGGACTTAAAGAAGGCTGTCATGGGGGAACCAGTGCTTACCCTACCCGACTATGGCAAACCATTTGAGGTGCACACAGATGCATCTGACTTTGCTATCGGTGGGGTGTTGATGCAAGAAAGGCACCCTATTGCCTATGAGAGCCGTAAGTTGAATGAGACAGAGCGGCGCTACACAGTCCATGAGAAGGAGATGACCGCGGTGGTGCATTGCCTAAGGACGTGGCGACACTACCTACTTGGGTCACGGTTTGTGGTGAAGACAGACAATGTTGCCACTAGTTACTTTCAAACCCAAAAGAAGTTAAGTCCTAAGCAAGCTAGATGGCAAGACTTCTTGGCAGAGTTTGACTTCGTCTTCGAATACAAGCCAGGTAAGGCCAACGAGGTGGCTGATGCGCTTAGTAGAAAGGTGGAGTTAGCTTCTCTTAGCCAACCGGAGGGGGAACTTTTAGAGTTGATCAAAGAGGGCCTCCAACATGATCCTATGGCTAAGAGCTTACTTGCTCTTACACGGGAGGGCAAGACACGAAGATTTTGGGAGCAAAATGGCTTGCTCTATGCTAAGAAGAGGAGACTCTACGTA
>NC_056568.1:7521759-7546903 GCF_013358625.1 Macadamia integrifolia | reverse complement strand
CAACTGTTGCTGGATGGCAGTCATAAATGCTTGTTGTTGCTGAAGCATTTGTTGTTGGAAAGCTTGTTGGGACTGCTGAATTATTGTAGCAACATCTCCCGGTGTAATGACTGGTGGAGGGTCCGGGAGTGCAGTCATAGGTGGGTCCCCATGTGCCCCACCCTGACCATGGGTCTCTGCAGGTAGTGGAGGCGAGGTATGCCTCACAGAACGGGCCCCTCTGGGATTTTGTGGTCGACCGACCCGACGAGGACCCCGCGAGGTACCTCGGGCATTACTACCGGATCTAGTACGTACCATCGTATCCTTGTACCTGGAACATATCACACACCATATTGGTTAAACATCATAGACTGATTTAGGCACATAATCATATGCCATTAGGTGAGGTGTTGTAGTGTATGATAGCCTGTAATTATTCATAGCTCAATTCCAAGATACAGGCAAAGTTCACAACATACATGCTAATGGTCCCACTTGACCGTAGCATATTGATCATAGGATTAATCTCCACCATAAAACCAATGCATTCATAATAGGAGAAAAGAAGGGAAAAGACAAAGAAGGGCAATTTTTAAAAATTTTTAAAAAAATTCCCCCTCTGTCCAAACCGGTGGGATGAACCGGCGGGTCCTACCCGCCGGTCTGACCCGCCGGTCCCAGCACCCCAAACCGGCGGGTGTCATACCCGCCGGTCTTGCCCGAGGTTAAGACACGAACAGGGCCAGAAATGCCCTGTTTTGTCTGTCGCTCTCACCCTCTCCCCTCTCTTTCTTCCTTTCTCTCTTGGACGATTTTGGGGGTCTACTCGGCGCTCCTACTCGCGATTCCACTCATCCACACGGCGCCCAAGTGAAGAGTCAACTCGTCTTCATCCAAGTAAGTTCTTCTTCTCCTCCTTTTTCCAGAATTTCAAATTGGGTGATTTACTTGAATAGGATTTACTTTTTAGGCTTTCTTCCTCTATTTTTCACCATAGAATAGTCTTATCATGTGTTTGTGATGATTCCACTGTGCTCATTTGTAGTTTATAGGAATCATCTCACTCTATTTGGAGAAAAAGCCCCAAATTGGTGCCCTAGGTTCCCAAATTTGGGGTTTCTTCCATCCTTACTGTTTTTCTCAAATTGACGTCTTCTATGTAATGCATTTCACTTGTTTTACGCTAGATATGAGTTAGATTGCATTGAATCATCCATTATGCTTGAAATCCTCATGTATTTCCATGAAAATCCCTATTTTGGCATTGGTTTCTTTGATTTTCATCTATAATTGTACTCATGGAGTTTCATAGTCCTTTTTGGGGTATATACTTGCAATTTCATCATCCCATTACTATGGCATTTCATTCTAGACCTAGGGTTTCAAGCTTTCTCTCCATTCCATTCCAATTTGCGCAATGGACTTGAATTTCCCCATTTCATTCATGCCTATTGCTTTTGCTGTCCTTTGCTGTCATTTTACTGTTTTGGCATGTTTCCATGCATTGCCATCACCATGTTTCATGTCATAAGTTTTCAATCCTTCTTAGATCGTTGCCGTTCCCATTTTGCAGAAATTGGGTTTTGAATTTCCCCTTCTTTAATGTTGCTGTCTTTTCTTACTGTACTAACCCAACTTTCTTTACTTATTGTCAGGATGTCTTCACGCACCGGCAGAGGACCATCTTCCTCTGGTGTTCGACGCAAGACCACCGCTTCTAAGCGGAAAAGTGCGGAGACCAGCACTTCAGCTCATCGCACAGGGAGACCTGCACCTGTTCAGACTGACCCTTCAGACTACGATGAGGAGCACTTCACTAGTGCCGAGGCCGCAGCCAAATGGCCTATCTTCCTGAAGGGGCCAGTGTTGATGGAAAAGACCGTGGTAGTCGAGGACTTCCACAAGGCCCAGCTTCAGGAGAGGTTCTCAGCATTGGGCTGGGACATTATTCTTCAGGTGGACCGACCGTGCTACGATCAGCTCGTCCGTCGGTTTTATTGCAACCTGGAGGTGTCGTATCAGTACGGGGAACTCACTGTCAGCAGTCTGGTGAAGGGAGTGGATATCCAGCTGACGGTAGACACCCTGGCTAGTGTTCTGGGCATATCGGCGGCGGGACACCGATACTACAGTCCCCCCAGGAGTAGACCTCAGGGACCGTTCATGAGCATGGAGACACCGGACTTCATCTACGAGACCATATGCGGCAGCAGCAGTCGTCCGGGGTCCGAGACATCTTTCTTCCCTGAGGTCCGTCTCTTCGCCCGGTTGATCCAGTTCAACCTGCTCCCCAGAGGAGGTCATAGGAACCAGGTAGGTTTCATGACGGCTTTTATAGCATTTTGCATTTTCACAGCCGCAGAGGGAGGCAGGGAGCACTTGTGCCTTCCCTATATCATCCTCAGAGCGATGGAGCACCATGCTTCCCACCCAGAGGACGGAGGATTCCCCTACGGCAGGATCCTCACTAGGATCTTCGAGTTCTTCGGGGTGGACCCGAGCGGAGAGGAGGGGAAGACTCCGGCTGATAGGTTCGATCGGAGCAACCTCTTGAAGATGGGTCTCCATACCCTCATGGATTCACCTCCTAGATCGGGAGCTCGGAGAGGTAGGGGTAGGAGGGCTGCCCCTGTAGAGGATGTCCTCATGGAGGAGGAGTCCAGTGAGGAGGACGAGGACTACGTTCCTCAGGACGAGGAGGAGGAGCCGATGGGTGGTGGCATCCCTGAGGAGGTGCCTCAGGAGTCGAGAGGTCCGGGTCCTAGTTCTTCCGGAGCTGCAGTCCCACCATATGGAGCCCCACCACCTGGGAGTGGTGACTATGATTATGAGGATAGGACAGCCTCCATGCGGGCATTGCAGGATGGCCAGGTCCAGATACTGAGGCGGTTGGACGAGATTGCCTCCCGGCAGATCACCTTGGAGGATTCCTTCCGTAGGCTGGGTCAGGACTTGGACACCAGGGCCACCGCCATCTCAGCAGATTATGGCCGGCTTAGGAGGGAGGTACAGGTGGTGAACGCGAGGTTCGATTATTACGATCACCGCTTCGATGTTAACTCCAGGCCTCCAGCGAATGTGGTGATCATCGACGACGATGACGACGCCCAGTGAGGCTTAGCTTGCCCGCCCAGCTGTTTATCCATTTTCTCTTTTTGTAGACATTGTACCTTTCTTTATTCTCATTCCTTGTAATTGTGATGTAACTTGAATTTCATTTATGGAATGAAATATCTTTGGATATTGGACTATTATAATGTTTTCATATGTGGAGTTCCTGTGTGGTTTTGTGGTGATGTGACTTTTCTATTTGTGCTCTTTGTTATATTATTATCTGTTGTTTATCAGGTTTTGTGTAAAATTTTTGGAAATCCCACTTTACGCCGTTATGCTGCCGAAATTTCGTCGAAATAGTACTTTATAGGTTATGGTTCCCATCTAATTACCTTTTATCTACACTCACGCATGCCATGAATGCCACTTATAATATAACTCCATTTTATACTTTCTTTCTTTGACTTTTAATCTTTAAGCTTTTATCTTTACCCAATCCCCATTTTCCTATTATAGAGTCTACGGGATTCTAATGGTATGCTGTAAGTGGAGCAGAGCATCACGCTCTGATACCACCGATTGTCACACCCCGTCCACACTGAACCGGAGCGGTGACCGGGTTAACACCGGTTAACCCATACCTGCCAGGATCATCAGATACTGTATTCCACCACAGCATACACACACTAACACAAGATCATCAAATCAGCGGAAGACTAAGTTTTACCTGTAAATAATTTCCATATACTTGATACCCAAATGATGATACCATAATTATATACATTTGGGCCCGAAGGCATGATATATACACAAAAAGAATAAAGTCCAAGTATCAAGTATATACAAGAAAATATCAAAATCATCAGAGTACACAGCTCGGCTCGGTATCAAGGCTGGAGCTCAGCTCGGCCTCAGAACCGCTGTCCCGCAGCACAGCTCACACACGCGCAGTCTACGCCGTGCTCAAACTCCTCAGGGGTCCACCAGTCCTCCTCAGGAAACTCGACTGTGGGACCCACCCCATGCTCCTCAGATGCATGACCTGCAAAATCATCTAAAAAGGGGTGTATACGCGGAATGAACTCACTAGCTCAGCAAGTAGAGAGGTGGACCACACACAACAGTCCACACAATCACAACATATCATATGCACTACATGCCATGCAAGTCATTTTAAATCACATACACCTAGTCAACATTACTAAGTCTTTGGTTTTAGTGCTACTACGACCACAGTGCGCGTATACTCCGGGTACGAGCCGCGAACTCCCTCCCGCGATACGCCCATAGGGCTGTTGGAGAAGGCCCACCGTGAGTACTCGGAAAAATAAAGACAATGCCGTCCACCGGCTCTCAACTGAAATGTAAATAAATTAAATGACAGTGCTGACTCCAGCAATTTAAAAGCAGTACGATTGGCCCTCTTGAAATACCACCGGGGTTGCCGACTGTCCTACATGACTCGCCGCCACAGTGTCCGACAACCGCGACCCCTGCTTCCCCCCAAATGGCAACCCAACACCTCAACCCCTGTTGGGAAGGGTCGTAGCACGGGATGGTGAGAATCCTAATACCGCATGTTCCTATATGCAGTACGACTGCATAGTGCCACCGTGTCCCATACCACGGGCCACCAATGCATTCGTTTCCAAGCCGACCACGGCATCTAATCTATCAATGCTTTATGCAACATGATGTCCACATTCAACATATAACATCTCATTTAATGTGCAATTGAAAGTAAACATAGCATATATGCACATCAATGAGTGGAATGACTAATCTATATAGCACATTCATGATGACATGACTAGATTAGATATGGTTATATGAATGCCAAACAAATACCTTGAAACAAGGCCAAACGTCCTCTCTCCACTTACTTGTAGCGTATAAGGAGTCCCGCTCGGTACGGGTGAGATCCGGAGCGAATCGGGAAGGCTCTGGTGAACCTAACAAAATTGAGCGGGGTTAGTACTTCACCATTTTAGAATCAAAATTAATGAAATCCGACGTCAAAATCGTGTTTAGAACGTCGAAAGAAGGTCCCACGCCCGATTTGGGCTCGATCGGACCCAAAAATCACATTCTGGCCACTCGGGTGGGTCACTCAGGTGGGTGGTCTACCCACCGGTCCTACCCGCCGGTTTTGGACCGGCGGGTATGGACCCGCCGGTAGGACCCGCCGGTCCTACCCGCCGGTCCTACCCGCCGGTCTGGCCAGAACCCCCCTGGTCCTCTCAGGTGGGTGACACAGGTGGGTGGTCTACCCACCGGTCCTACCCGCCGGTTTTGGCGGAAAAACTCCAGTTTCTTCTCAACTTCCCCCATTCCTTGGGGACCCAAATAGGGCTTTTCTCAACCCAATCCTCACACCTTTAAAGTCCCATAGGAGGGTTCTAGCTTAGATCCAAGTTAGACTCGAGTGAGGGGAACCATCTTACCTGCTTTGCTCAAGAATGACTTCAAACCCTCCAAATCACTTCCAACTCACAATGCTCCTTCTACCTTGTCAATATCTCTTCAAATCCTTCAAGATCAACACATAAATCATCTATTAAACCTTAGATCCATCATTTCAAAGGTGTTTACAAGATCTTAAGAAATGATACTCGAATCAAGGGTTTAAAGCGTGGGTTTGGTTAATGTTTATAAAACCCAGCTTTTCTTACCTCCAACTGTAGATCTCGAGTTGAAGATTACTCTCCCGGCACCGGAATGGCAAGATCGAGCTTCGACGCCGCTGAAATCCTTCCTTTCTTCTTCTTCCTTTCTTCTTCCCTTTCTTTTTCTCTCTCCTCTTTACTTTTCTCACCAAACGTACGAGGGTAATAAATGGAAAGAAAAGAAGTCATAAAGCTTTATATACTATTCCTACTTAAGTGAATAGTGATGGATGGGTCACTCAGGTGGGTGGGTGTACCCACCTGACATACCCATCCGAGAGTAAAAACTTGGGATTTTGACCGGGCTCGGACCTCGGCTCGGACCCTACCCCAAGCATACAATGTAGCATACGTATATAACCTTAAAATACGGATATAATACCTGTTCTATCCGTACATAGCCTTATGGTAGGTGCACGTACACGGTTTGGGCACTCTCGTCTCTTCTGGCACTGGCTCGGACTTGTCGAGCCAGCCGGTGTTTAAGGTCACCCGTGCCATCATAGCCCATAAGGAACTCGCTCTAACATCCTCTGGCTCGGTTCCTGCATGGTTAAACCGGTTCAACCACGAAATCAGACCGGGTTTAAGAAGCGGGATATTACAGGAACTATATGAATTTACCATATATTAAATCTCATTAATTAATTAATAAGTATTTTGGGGCGTATTTTCACCTGAACCTTACATGTTGTTCTCTTCCTATGAACCAAAGAACTTGTGGCATTTATTTTCGTACAAACTTCTTTTAATGAAATCTTTTGTAAATTTTTTTTTTTTTTTTTTTTTTTTTTTTTTTTTTTTAAATTCCTATCAAGGGCCCATGGCCAACTAGGTTCTCTTTGATTGTGAGTGTGATGACGTTAATTTTACAAAAATGTTTGGTATAATTTGTGTATCCTATTTGTGGGAAATGTGGGAAATAGAAAGCAATATATAGAAATCGAAATTCCAAAATAGTTCAGGAGCTATTTTAGGATTTTAATTTCCTCTCTCTCTCTCTCGCTCTCTCTCTCTCTCTCTCCTCCCCTTTCACTGCAACCCCCACCCCTTCTCTGTGCAATTCTCTCCACCGTCATCCATCCTCGCTACCTATGTTGCTTCCTAAAGATCCCTCCCCACCTATGCCCCTTCCATTTTGAATTTTTCGCAAGCTAAAATTGCCTATTAGTTTAACCATGGTGAAATGAGAATAGACCCTACAAACCCACCCTTCACCACCACTCCTTGCCTTACCCTACATACATGCGCCACACTTACTCCTTGTTATGCCCACCCCTGATGCCTATGCTGCTCCCTGCAAATCTATCCCATCCATGAAATAGCAGCTAAATATTCGTAGCTACAAGTGTATTTTGTTGTAGGGCCAGGTCCCTACACGTCCTACACCTCCACAACAAGATCTCTCAAGATAATCTCCTTCTAGTGAAACCATGGTGGAACGAGAGTGGACCCTACAAACCAAACCTTACACTCTGCCAACTTCCTTTTGTTACACCCTCCCACATCCTTTCGTCATCCATTCCATACCAACCCCAGAATAGTTTTCTTTTGTGCATCCAAACAATTTTGATTAGTTAACCAAAATTTAAAATTAATTATCTTAAGAAACCAATCTGGTTTGACTCTCAACAGATGATGAATTGGCTGACGGACTAAAATGTTCACTCTTAACACCTACTGGCTATTTAGGCCAGGAGGTGAGGAGGGAAAATCCCTAGGCTTTATCACAATGAGCCCCACTGAAATTTATGGAGAGCCTTTTTCAATAAAGTTTCTTTCTTTTTTAGAAAAGAAATTAAAAAAAAAAAAAATCTGCATCAAAAAACAAATTTTTGCTTTTTATTAATGCCAAATTTCACATGACTAACATTTGTTTTTTGAATATGTTATATATTTTAGGAAAAATCATATTATAAAAGTACTCTGTCGAGGTAACTATTTGAAGTAAATTTCATATTATAGAATAACATAAATAAATTTATATGCTCTTGTCATATAGTGGCTGTGCACTAGCTTGATATTCCATTTGGCTGAAACTAAATGACCACATAACCAAATTGTAATAGGGACAATCTTCCATGATTGAGTTGCACTTTGGAAAGTATATCAAATAATAGCATCTAAAATGGTCATTTTGAGAAATTCCTTTTGCTTGATGGTATTGGGGGACTCCCACAATTAAGGTGCATAATTTTGTCTATAGTAGGGGTTATGAAAAGTGCAATAACCCCTTTTCTTGCAATACAATTTAACAATCAAACCATATGATTTAATACAAAAAATTTTAAATATCCATAAATGGAAAATATAGTCAAGGTAATGAAGTGATAGTTATGGTGGTTAATCAAACTATGAATATTGTTAATTATCACTTTGGTATGATTGTGGTAGGATTAATAGTGAAAATGTGAAATATTATAAGGATTTTACAAACCAATACGCGGATCCCACGTAACACAGAATAACTCCACATCAAGAATCAAAGTTAAGCAACGTTAAAAGCCATATGATTACCCTAATTCTCAATTAAAGGAGCTTTGATGCTCTAGTTGACATTCTCTTTCCATTCATTTCATGCACAAGAGTTTCTTACATCTAAGAATCAAGGCAACCCTTTTACGTCACAGAAAACACCCTAAACCCTAAGGTTGCACTAACTCTTAATAAAGGGAAATCTGGCACTCTAGCTGGTATTCTCCCATCATTGGCTTTGAGAAAGATGGACCACCACACCAATCTTCCAACTCACCACTGTGGCTTAAGGTGAAGGTCGATTTAGGACCAAAAGCATTCATATGATGACCATAAATTATATAGGATTTGGAGTGATTAACAATATAACACCTGCACATTGGATTATATTATCGGTAATTTACAACATCATCCCCTAGAGAATGCCAGTATTATAGGAACACCCCCTCCGTTTCACCAAATTAGATTCAGACCCCCTATCGTCAGTCACTGTTACAAAAAATACAGAAAATGTTGACATCAGCGGTTCATTTCTTTTCTAAATACCATTTTGCCCTTAAAAAGAATAAAATACCGAAATTACCCTATCAATTTCACCACAACCCTTCCCGCGATGGCGACTAGGCAGAAGAACGTTCCCCAGGGCTTTTCAGATCGGCGGCTACGAACCCCCTTCCGGCGACTATGGCGGAAGAACGTTCTTGGGATCCTCAACTCTTAATGATGTTCTATATCAAAAATGGATGGATTAATCCATCTTTCATACCGATCAGCTCCTCAACGGCGATGACGGCAACAGATATAACCACACCAGCCAAAGGACTGCTAGCTCGAATGTCGATCTAAGACATAACAGAGGAAGTTGGGGACATTGGCTTGGTCTGCAACCCAAAGAAAGAAGAGGAAATCCTAACAAATAGCCTCGAACAGCCCTTGCTGTTGATTACTTCAACTTTACTACCAACCATGATTAATTATCAAAGCTCCACCGGAACTTTTGTGCGTAGATTATGTAGAAAGACTTGGCCATTTCCAAAAAAAAAATCTCTCCCTTCAACATCTCATTAAGCAGATATGAAAAACAAATCCAACAAATTTTCAATTTTCAATGCACAAACCAAATTGCACAATAACAGAGAATAAGGAGAGAGAAGACAAAGATGAAGAGCCACGCTTCTAATGCCTTCGATAGCTATTATCAGAAAGAAGGGAAAGCTCAAGGCTCCTGCGATTTCAAAGGCATCGCCATTATCACCGCCTCTGACCCCAATAAGCAGCAACTCAATCTCAATCCCAACCTCAAAACTTTGCATTACTTACACTCAAACCAGAAGGGTTGGGGGCCGGGGGAAGGGGACACAATTGAATTCTTTACTATCACCTTTATAAGGTGGCATAAAGAAGAATCGAAAGAAGTCATGGCAAACTCGTCGGGATCACGAGTCGTAGGTAGGGAGAAAATGAAATGGTGTACAGGTGCAGAAAGGGGTACTTTTGGGAATAAAAAGATAAGGGTGTTTTATTAGTAAGGGCTAAAGTGTCATTTCATAGCATCACTTAACAGAGACTGACGATAAGGGGTCTAAGTCTAATTTGGTAAAAGAGAGTGGATGTTCCTATAATACTGGCATTCTCCAAGAGGTGGCGCTGTAAATTACCCTTATATTATTAGCTACTACAAATATAGAAATCATTCTTGTGTCTTCATGTCTTAATTATATTAGGGAAGGGATTCTCTAGTGTATTAGACAATGCTATACTGCCAAGGACATGGGAGGAATAGAAATCATCATTTTAAGGGTACTATTAGCACATTGTCCTATGGCGAGTGAGAGTTTTTTCCATTTAGTTGATCTTTTGCTCCACACCATGATGTCTCATCTGATCGGTTCTGTCGATCAAAAAATTTTCCCCATTATATTATTAGCTAGCTTTTTCTTGAAATAATTATTCCTTATAGAACCTTTGGTGATGCTTTTTTTTTTTTTTTTTCTATTGATGAAGCCCTTCGGTCATGACTTGATTACCTTTGCCTTCCTTTGCACTTTTGTTCTCCACTAATGGGTCACCCATGCCAATATTCAATAATGGATATTAGTGGTCCTATTGCTAGTTTTGGAATAAATGTATCTTGGTTTTAGAATTAATGTATTTCTCCTTTAAGCATTTGCCCATATTAGAAAGAATAGAATCACATAAAGATTATGCACTAAGACATGGTTATAGCACTAAGGAAAAAGATTGTCTGTTTGGTCGCATAGTTTCTATATTTAGACATTAAGTTCATAACATCACTGTCTTATTCTCCCATAAAATTCAAAAATTCATCATGTCAATGTCCTTGCATGTGCTCTCATTTCGCCTCCATGGTAGTGTAAGAGCTACACAAGTACGTAGTGATTTCTTCTCCCTTTTATAAATACTAATTACGATGAGGAAGAGGGGCTTCTAAAAAGACAATTATGATAATAGAATCAATGCGTGAACAATAAAAACATATATACAGAAGTACTACCTTTTCGTGAGGGGTGAGACCATCATTTTACCTACTCATTGTCCTTGATTGGGCACACATTTTTTTTTCATTTTTTCCTGTGATAATTAATTATCAGTTATGAGAGAGGGAAAAGAAATAAGTTTTGTGTAAATCCACCAATAAGATCCATGAGGAACAAATTTGGATGGAGACAAGCATAGATTTGGGAAGGAGAGATATGCACCCCAAGGCCCAAGCACCACTTCAAGATCCATAAGAGATAGCCCTTACACGTGGATAGCTAGAAATCTGCCACATCTCATCCCCAAGTCCCAACTCTTTTTTATACAAAAGCACGAGCTGCCTTACCTGCAAAGTAAACGCCAAAACCAAATCAGAATCTGAGCGACCGAATCTGAGCCACTGTTTTGCCCGTGGATTTTTACATCTCACACGTTCGACTCTTCTTAACAAATATCTTAGACATTTAGACGGTTCAGATGGTGACAGGGTTTATCATAAAAGCAGTAGATGATGAAAAAGCAAAACCTCCACCCAAATGGGTCCTACATATGGGACCTGAAAACATCTAGATGTGCGACACGTATAATTATTATTTTAATAAAATTAAATAATTAAATCGTGAAGTTAGTGAAACAGCCTGGTGGCATAAATTAATACGATAAGCAACGACACACAGAGTACTAACAGGCACACCAGAGGCCAGCGCATCATCAGCATCATCATCATCTTCTCCTTCTCCGTCCCCAATATCGTGGTAGTTCAGTTTCTTCTCTTCATTTATAGCTCTAACCAGTGAGAGTGAGAAGGGGATCGAGTTGCAGAATAGAAAAGAAAGAGATATGGAAGCAAACAACACAGTTGGGCTTGTGGCTCCTTTCGTGTTAAAGACGTATCAGATGGTGAACGATCCTTCCACGGATTCGGTGATCTCATGGGGCAAAGCCAACAACAGCTTTGTAGTGGTAGACCCAATTAATTTCTCTCGCGAGCTTCTTCCTACTTACTTCAAGCACAACAACTTCTCAAGCTTTGTTCGTCAGCTCAATACCTACGTGAGTATATATATCTTAACAGGCTCTTCCCCCCTCTTTGTTATTTCCTTCCATTCCCACCCAAAAAGGATGGGAAGTTAAGTGTTTGTTAAATTGCGTGAATCAGGGATTCAGAAAGGTGGATCCAGATAGATGGGAATTCGCGAACGAGTCGTTCTTGAGAGGGCAGAAGGAATTGTTGAAGAACATCATAAGAAGGAAGACAAATCGAAGTAGTTCCTATGAAACAGAGCCCAAATTAGAGGATGGGACGATGACAGAGGAGGAGGGCATCTTATTAGAGCTCTCAAGGTTGAAGCAGGAGCAAAAGGCATTAGAGGAAGAGCTCCAAGGTATGAACGAGCGGTTACAGGCCACGGAGCGACGGCCTCAACAGATGATGGCTTTTCTGTTCAAGGTAGTTGAGGATCCTGAACTCATCACTCGAATGATGCTCCAGAAGGACTCTTCCAGGCGTCTTGGGGTTGAGGATAAGAAAAGAAGACTCATGATTGAATCCCCATTTTCCTCAGGAGCGCCGTCGGCAAAAACAACCCCCTCCACCACCACTACAACTACCACTACATCGAGTAGCAGCAGAGCAGAGGAAGAAGAGGTTTCATTACCGTTACCAGAGATGGTGTTTGGAGCAGAGAGCTATTGCGATTCACCGACATCGAACACATCGCCTTGGTTGAACAGTAGTCAAGTGGTACCTGTGATGAGTACTCATCATACGACGTCCTTTCTTCAAACACCAGAGGCTTTACTTTTAGCCACTGCACCCACCGTTCCGTCTACTTCTGCCACCGCGACTTGGTCGCATCCACAACCACAGCAAATCGTCTCAGTCCCAGACCACGTTAACTCAGTGATGTTTTTCCCGGAATTGTGCGGCGGAGTCGGTTTCGGCGGTGGCGTGGAGATGAACGATACAAAGAAACAACCACCCTCACCGCCTTATCCATTTTACCCATTCTCCCTCCTGGGTGGTGGGGGCAGTGGCGGGTGTGGCCTATAGTCTCTACTCTCCGAAAGTCGAGATTTCTTCCATAGTCCAAACTAAAATTACCTAAGAACCTTTGCCTTTCTTACATTTATTTTATGGTTCGATGTCATTTTTAGTTAAATTTTTTGAGTTGTTCTGTAAATGGCCTCAGAAAACAGAGCAAACTAATGAGAGAGAGGAGAGAAAAATGATGTCCAATGAATGGTTAAAATTCGCCCCATCTGGATGGATATGGATTGAGGATAGTTACCCCAAACTTCTATGATAAATGGGCAATAGTCTTGAGAGTTGAGACACCATTGTCGGTATGTATCGGTCACCGTCGATACAGGGTCAGTTAGTTGTATGTATCGACCTATTTGAAATCTAATATTTATATAGATTTTTTTCTTTTTTGGAATGATTCAATTGATCCGTTTGGAAGAGCAAAGTTGAAAAACCAAGTTTACAGATTCGATTCAATTTTTCAAAACCTGGTGCTGGGGAATCAGTCAGGGCGAGTCCCTTGTTTCTTTCTGACGCATGGCCCCTTCCCTATAATGGAGGGCAATGACACTGTGCAAGGCATGGTTTTAGGTATTAGTATTGGATCGGCTAAATTGGTAGAATTGTATCGATATCAACTGAGATTGATCCTAATGTCTGATCAATCTAGGATTGGGTGTCCATATTGAAACATGGATAATATCATAAAAATTACTTGTTCTCATCTCATGGAAAGCAAGAGTAAAATGGACTAATCTTATTGATATAGGTCGGTCTCAAATTGGTATAGATATTGACTAAGACTGATACCAATAACTAAAACCTTGGTGCACGGGCATCACACATGTATGAGAGTTATTATTTCATGTTTTTGTGCCATGGTGCAGGAGTCATGTGACCATATAGTTGTTTTTTTTTTTTTTTCTTTTTCTTTTTCTTTTCCACCTTCTACCAGTGAGGAGGGATTGAGGCTTTTGATTACTTCACACATGACTGGGAAAGGCTAATAGTAAAGACAACAAGCAAAAATTTCTAGGGTTTTGTATAGTTGCAAATGAACCTTATAATCCATGAATGGTATATGGTTCAATAAGAAAAAGTCAAAAAGACTATCCGAGAGTATGGTAATTGCACCTAGACATAGAAGCGATAAAATGATTACCTCATCATTTGAAAGATTGAAATATATATACCTAATATGTTGATGTTTCTAGCTATGATCCCTTTGACCTTAACATTAGAACAAGAGTTACGCTCTTGAAGAGAAAGCTATTTTTCATTAAAATAAAAAAAGTCCTACTAAGATGAATTCACAAACCTTAGAATAAATACATTGAATCAATAAAACCTGAGTTGATCACTATGAGATCGGATCAAGTTTATGCACGAGAACATTCTAGTATATCCTTAGTCCGTGGATTTAAAATGTACTCTCTCTCTCTTTATTTAATAGATTCTAAATCTACAAATCAAGGACATATAAGATTGTTTTCGTGTATATACCTGATCCGATTCTTGAAAAAAATAGAAGACTGTGATCCGATTCTTGAAAAAAACAGAAGACTGAATCAGATTGCTGTACGAGAACCATTTATGTATGCCTATGAGGGCTTGATCGGCGGGGAAGGAGGGAGAAATATATAATGTCCTAGATGGTAACATTGCTTCGCTATTCGCCACCGCCAAGTCATAGCTGAACGACAAGCATGGGAAAGAGCCGGTTGGGCTGGGGATTGGGAAATAATGACGAAGATGGTGGCATCGCTCTTTCGTTACCGCCAAGTCATAGCTAAACGACAAGCATCGGAAAGGAGGCGGTTGGGCTGGGGATTGAGAAATAATAAAAAGTAAGGAATGGGAGAAAGCAAAAGTGCAAGTCATGGGCTATAAAGGGTAAAAGAGGATCTAAATTGTATGGTGTGGGCCCTATTTTCCTCTCTTGTCCTCTTTCATGGGGCACGCGTCGGGAGATCCACGACAGCGGGGATCCCCTGAAACACGTGACGACAAATTAAGCATTGGAACACACCCGTTAAGAAAACTTTTTTTTTTTTTTTCTCTTTCTCGTTTTGGAAAGTAAAAACCCAAAAACAAATAATAAGGATTCACTATACCTTAATATAGTAATATTGGTGGGGTGGGGGGTGATCTCTGCCTTTAAATACCTTTGATTATATCCCAGGTGTAGACTTTGGCTTATGACTTGTGAGAAGAAGGCCTCGGGGTCTATTTTCAACCACAAAAAGTATTAGAAAGGGCCAAGATTGATTGGGCCACATATGTTTGTCTCAGTGGATTGAGAACTTCGTACTTTGGGGACCACAACCTGTTGTGGCATTACCACAGAACGGAGGGCACGTGGGTTCGCTAGGGTGAAAGGACAGGTTCCGATACTGAAGCGACCAATTCGTCCCTATCTGGGACACGTTCTGTTTCCTATACTGGCAGCCTCACATTATGTGTCATTCATGATGATATGATAAAGAACCAAAGGTGTTCGGACTTCGGATTAGGTTGTTTGTGTAGGTTTGTGGAGAGCTAATTAGTTCACAAAGAGAATATTTCTA
The DNA here is from genome assembly GCF_013358625.1 of Macadamia integrifolia. Classification (NCBI taxonomy): domain Eukaryota; kingdom Viridiplantae; phylum Streptophyta; class Magnoliopsida; order Proteales; family Proteaceae; genus Macadamia; species Macadamia integrifolia. The sequence goes on along the minus strand of NC_056568.1, from coordinate 7,531,634 downwards.
AGATTCCGTCTGTCCGAGTTAAGGATGTAAATTCCGAGCTCGTACCACTAGATCTGATCGTGTTTGATACGCTTATCGTTTGATTTGGATCGGTCTACTTAATAAACATCTTAGGTTTGAAAGGCATTTACGGATCTGACTTACTTGTTGGCGTCTGATTAAATTGACATATTTACATATTAAATTTCAACTGACTTATTGTAGTCTGATCCAATCTAATCCTATTCAATACTATATAAAATTTATATTTTTTCATTACTATTAAAAATTTAATTAAGATTTTTATATTTTGCTTTGTAATAGAATTTGATTTGATTTCATTAAGCTTTGTTTTGTAAATTGTAACAATCATAATCTTTTTATTTTATTGTAAAAAAAATCTTATCATTTCTCTTCTTTATTAATGATTTATTAATGATTTGTCACATATTTCTAGGTCTTCAACCCACTTAAAGAAAAAAAATTATGGTAAAAATGTTTAAAACTCTACATTGACCAGCCCCATAATAAACTGTATAATGCCCTCAAAAAACGAGAATTATTTACTTAAACAGGTATTCATGGTGAAAGAATTCTAAGTGGTCAAGTCCGATTAGGCCTAACCAAGACTGACCCAATCCAATCGATTGACACCCCTAATCTCTGAGGATTGGGTACTTCAATAGAGAGAAGCCAAATGTAGAGTGTCAATCATCCAACTTGGTTTGATTTGTTTTGATTTTGATCCAAGTTGAGTGAGTTTTGACAAGAAAATGATGATGTGGAAACCAAATCAATAAGGAAACTTCGACTCGGTTTTGACACGCTAACCAAAATAGTTGGTCCAACGCCGTCGATTGTTAATTGTTGGAACCTCCTGCAATAGGGTGAAGCATTCTATGGTTTCCTAGGCTTCCACGTTGAAACCAAAACAGGTTGACAAGCGTTTCTTAAAGGGCACTTTTCTTAGCTTATGTGTCATGACATGCTTGTGTGGTTACTAACGCTGACTTTGATGACGTGTCGATAGATATAAAACGTTGACAGCTACCGCGCCAAACTTTAAATACTCCATTCATAAATCCCACAACTATCATTTTTAAAGCTATTGGTCCTAACAACGTATCAGGAGCACTTGACACGTGTTTATCTCAAATTTGCCATCTCGTTTGTTTTATATTTTTGCACTCTAAAAGTGTAAACTGCATTGTTTAATTGCAGCATCGCATATTGACATATGGATATGAAAGAATATATATATATATATATATATATCTGATCTTATTGACCCCATCAAACGTGTCACACAATTTCTGATTCTTTTTTAATATGATATATAATTTTTAAAGCTACTAATTTATAAATGATTATTATTATTTTTTTCCTTACAATCCAACATAGTCTCAAAAAATATATATAATAATTATCAAATCATAAATACTAGATATGTATAAAGTATAATTATAAAATTAGTTTATTCCCGCGAGTCCTTCAAATCAAATTAAAAAACATGAAACTTGGTTAAAAGTTGTGAAGAACTCATTTTGGTTTAAGAAATGACCAGCCAAGATTCAAGTCTGTTTAAATTTTCATTGAATCTATATTTTTTTCCCCTAGTCATGCATGTGAAACTCATCGGGTCTATTTTTTTTATTTTTTATTCAGCCATAGTATTCATAGACCATAAGTTTAATTTACAACTAAACCAAACCTTAGAATTTTAATTTATTATTGACTTCAAAATTAGCCCCTTTGCTCCCCCTACCCCCTCCCCCGCAAGTCAGTTTAAATTTTCATAGAATTTGTATTTTTCCCCCTAGTCATGCATGTGAAACTCATCAGGTCTATTTTCTTTTCTTTTTTTAATTCAGTCATAGTATTCATAGACCATAAGTTTAATTTACAACTAAACCAAACCTTAGAATTTTTATTTATTATTGACTTCAAAATTAGTCCCTTTGCTCCCCCTCCCCCTCCCCCTCGACTATGAAGCAACCATAGCCTCAGCCAAAATGTTACAAAAATAAGAAGAAAAAAAAAAAATGATTCACTGTGACCAGGTTTCCAACTATGGTAACAATGTAGTATTTCTCTCACAAACTGGAAAACCAACTATAATTTGAAATGCATATTGTGAGTACCATAGTTTAAGTAATTGGTGTAGGTACCAAAATTAATCACAACTAATACCAATACGATACCCAATATGGACCAATCAAAATCGGCTCAAATTGAACGGTTTTACCCCTATTTTTCTCTAAAATTGGTTTTGGACGATTTTACTCTTGGTCATACCATTACATTGATATCGTATTGATCAGGTATTAGTATCAACAGGGGGCAATACAATGCAGATTGGCCAATCCAATACTAATTACTTAAATCATGGTGAGTCCCTAAAAACATTAAAGAAAATAAATTGAGTAACTTTCAATATATTTCTATTTACTAATCCTCTCCCATTTTTTGTAGTAAAACTACCATGTATTTTTTATTTTTTAAAATTAGGGAGACAAGAGAGAAGAGAGGGAGGCATTGATGAGGTATGGTAGGCAACCGATACCTCTTGGGAATCAAGTGTTGCGGGTTTAATGTCTTGAATTTTATTTGTGGCAAAGTGGGTTGATTCTGAAGAACTGTATTTCTATAAATTTCCTTTGTAGGGTTTCACTATATATTTGTAGCGAGGTTTCTTTCTTTGTAAGTAAGTTGAAAGAGGTGTGAGGACGAGTCCATCAAAACAGAAATCATACATAAATATTTTCTTATTAGTATAAAAATAATTGGATTTGTGTCCTTTTGTAGGGTTGGTCCATTCTCATTTGTACTCTCAATGCTGTATTGAATATTTACTTGATGAATGGTATCTAAGCCATCGCCCATCATCAACCCCATCACCAGCCCAACAAAATTCCTACCCCGTGTTGGGATCTATGAAAAATATATTTCAATTTTGGAACCTAGAGGTAGGTCACGGGCATTTACCAATACCATTGGGCCAAGTTAGTTATTGGGCTTATGTTAACAGGCTTGCCTTTATGTGCTGCTTTTATGTTAATTTCTCCATTACTGATGTAGTTACGATCTTTCGGGATTACACCGTGATAAAGGGTTCAGCTCTTAAGCCAGCCCAGTCCCTACCCCAGCTAGCCCAAGCCGGCCATGTATGGCTCAATTATCTTTCTAATTCTGGAATCCTCTTGATCTGGTGCTATGTTTAGCAGTGTGCCCAACCTGTGTCACACTCTCTCCCTCCCCTTTGGAAATAACCCTCATGTCCCTTGCATCCCCCCACCCCTAGCGTCTTATCTCTATACCATTTATTTTAAAAGTACAATTTTATTAGAAATTTTTCTTTTCCGAAACAAATTACGCCTATTGTTGCAATATTTTATCTATAGGTTTTCACAATTTGAATGATTATATTTCTAATTATTGGGCTAATTGCTAAAATAGTAGAATCACTATTGATTCTATTCTAGCGATGGAGCTTATACTCATCTTTTGGCTTGACACCTAGCACCCCCATGGCATCCTCACAAATATGTTAACCAAATCAAGTATGACACATGTGCCAATTGAATGGACAAGGTTTATGCTATGGATCTAACTATATGGTCTTGCCCCATCCCCTCCTCTTGTAATCAGCTTGGGTTGTCCTATTTAAAATTTGGAGAGATAGCAATGGTGGTGACCTTTAGTGGGTTGTTTCGTCATTGGGGTTCATTTCTTCTCAGCCTAGGATTTGATTTGAGCCCGATGCCCCGTCATTCTGTGGTATATATGATGTGGTCTAGTTTTTAATAGAATACCTAATTATGTTAGATAACTTCTAGTTTGTTATTTCTGTTAATTAGGTAGTTAGCTTTCTTGGTCCACTTTTATTTGTAATTAAACTCAATCTCTGCATAGTGTTCGTGTGATATCTAACTGAGTGTGAGAAACAATTCATTCGCTACGAGTTATCCTATATTTCTTTATGGTATCAGAGCCTCCTAGGAGAACTTCTCATGCACATGAATCAACTTCTCAAGAACTTCAATGGTGATATTACTTCCTCCAATCTGCTATTGTCTTTAAGACTTACAGATTGAGTGGTAACTTTTCTGCTTAAACTCGATTTGATCTGAATCGATTCATTCTTCTGGACTTTTCTTTAGTTCTGTTAACCATTGATTCCTCCTTCTCAACCTTTAGATTGTTAGATTTATTTGTTGAATTCAGTCTTGTGAATTCTTTGAATCCTTTCCCTATTAGATATATTTTCTCTGTGAATGTCATTCTGTGAGTCTAGGCGATCATGTCTACTAGTTCTATCAATTCCTGTGCTTCTCTGTATGCTTATCCTTACAACCTTAATGTTACAAATTTTGTTTCACTGGAACTCACTTAGAGCAATATTCTTCTCTTGAAGACACAAATGGAGTCTTGAATCGAAAGTCAAGATCTTGTTGGCTTCATTACTGGTGATTTTTCCACACTAGATCGAGAAATAATTGATTCCACTGAAAATATACTCTAAATTTAAACTTTATGTTATGGCTTCGAATTGATCAACTGGTTAAAGCTTGGATTATTCGAACTTTGTCAAAAGATTTTCTTGGTTTGGCTATTGGGATTCAGACCTCGACTGAGCTCTAGAAGAAATTTTCCATGGCCTTTTTTCAAGCATTGGAAGCTCGTGAGTTTGAGTTTCATTCTAAATTGCATTTTCTAAAGAAGACTGAGTCGAAATCTCTATCTGAGTATCTTGCTGAGTTTAAAACCATTTGTGATCAACTTAATGCCATTGGCAAACCAATGTCAGATCAGAAGAAGGTTTTTCCATTACTTACTAATCTGGGGCTAGCCTATGAGACATTTGCTACAATAATACTTAAGCCACCAATCCCCTGTTATACTGATCTAATTCTTCTTCTTATGAGCCATGATTTACGTAATTAAAGTCATCAATCTGACACAACCAATTCACACTGTTAGACAAGAGGCCTCATTGGAGCAACCATTGGAGCATCCATCAGGTGATCCATTACATCATAGGTCCATTGTAAAGGGAATTACATAATTGTCAGTGGCAGTATGTGTAATTATTAGTTGTTATAATCTAACTTTACTTGAGCATATATATACAATCTCTAATAATAGGGTTCCTCACAGTGGGTGAGAGAACTGTTCATCATCTCTACAAGTTTTTCATGGCATCAGAGCCCTAGAAGAGGCGACTTCTCACGAACGAAGAAGAAAGCGATGATGGCGGCAGCAAATTCAAGCTCGTCATTCATGGTTCCATATCTGAGTTCCTTGAATGTAGGGAATTTTGTAACGATCAAGCTCACACAAGACAACTTTCTCCTATGGGAAACTCAGATGTTGTCGCTGATTGAGAGCCAAGATCTGATCGGTTTTGTAAATGGCAAGTGTTCATCACCTGATCAAGAGATTGAAAGTACAGAAGGAACAAAGATTGTGAATCCAGACTAAACGTCTTGGATTCAGACAGATCGACTCATCAAAGCTTGGATCACTGGAACTCTATCAGAGGGAGTTCTAGGACTTGCTGTAGGAGCTCGATCAGCCTCAAAGCTCTGGAATACCTTGTCTAATGCCTTTTCACAAGCATTAGAAGCTCGCGAGTTCGAACTGCTATCAAGATTGCATTTCTAAAAAAAAATAGATTCCATATCTTTATCTTCATACCTGATCGATTTCAAGAAACTCTGCGATCAACTCAACTCAATTGGAAAATCTGTTATGGATCAGCACAAAGTCTTCTTGCTTCTAACCAATCTTGGATCTGCTTATGAAAATTTTGCTACTACGATGCTGAAACCACCTGTACCTTGCTATGCTGACTTGATACCTCTTCTCCAAAGTCATGAGCTGCACAATCGAGGCTACTCCTCAGACACTTTAAGTCCTCATCTTGCATTTCTTGGAGAAAAGAACTTCAATCAAGACAATAGAAACAATAGGGGGTGAGGATCAAGTTTGTTTCAGTGTGGAAGAAGGAATTATTTCTCTTCTCAGGGCACAGGTTTTGTTCAAAACACCAGGTCGAATTGGAGTGAAGGAAAAGAAAATAGACCAGTTATTGCAAAGGATCAAACACAACAACAACAACAAGGTTTTAGAGGAAATGTGTCTCGGTCTCAGATTAGATGTCAGATCTGTAATAAATTTGGTCATGGAGCTCTAAAATGCTGGGGACAATTTGATAATAGCTATCAATCTATCGAGATACCACAAGCTTTGGCTGCTCTGCAAGTGAATAATTCTCAAGACTCTGCTTGGTTCCCTGATACAGGGGCAACAGCTCATATCACTGATACACCAGGTTAGATCTATTTGCTGAATTCAGTCTTGTGAATTCTTTGAATCCTTTCCCTATTAGATATATTTTCTCTGTGAATGTCATTCTGTGAGTCTAGGCGATCATGTCTACTAGTTCTATCAATTCCTGTGCTTCTCTGTATGCTTATCCTTGCAACCTTAATGTTACAAATTTTGTTTCACTGAAACTCACTTAGAGCAATTTTCTTCTCTTGAAGACACAAATGGTGTCTTTAATCGAAAGTCAAGATCTTGTTGGCTTCATTACTGGTGATTTTTCCACACCAAATCGAGAAATAATTGATTCCACTGGAAATATACTCTAAATCTAAACTTTATGTTATGGCTTCGAATTGATCAACTGGTTAAAGCTTGGATTATTGGAACTTTGTCTAAAGATTTTCTTGGTTTGGCTATTGGGATTCAGACTTCAACTGAGCTCTAGAAGACATTTTCCACAGCCTTTTTTCAAGCATTGGAAGCTCGTGAGTTTGAGCTTCATTCTAAATTGCATTTTCTAAAGAAGACTCAGTCGAAATCTCTATTTGAGTATCTTGCTGAGTTTAAAAGCATTTGTGATCAGCTTAATACCATTGGCAAACCAATGTCAAATCAGAAGAAGGTTTTTCCATTACTTACTAATCTGGGGCCAGCCTATGAGACATTTGCTACAATAATAGTTAAGCCACCAATTCCCTGCTACACTGATCTAATTCTTCTTCTTATGAGCCATGATTTACATAATTAAAGTCATCAATCTGACACAACCAATTCACACATGCCTTTCTATGGTGAACAAAGTAAGAAGAATTGACTAAAGAGGATTGTTTCCTTCCCGTGGCAGAGGCTTTGTTTAATATAGTCAGCGTCAGCCTCAAAATGGAAATGGCTATACTTGATCAGTCAAATCAAAAGTTTTAGTTTAAGTCTCATCCTAATCAATCCTATGGGTCGCAATTCAAATTTGTTGGTTCAATGATTATGTGTCAAATTTATCGAATACTCATGATGTTCTTCAGGCTTTGGTTGCGATGCACATTGTTGATTTACAAGATTCAACATGGTTTCCAGACATAGGAGCCACAACTCATATGACCGACATGGCACGTAATCTCAATTATCATTCCTTATAATAGGTCTCATACTTTAATGGTTGGGAATGGATCCTATTTACCGATTATGCATATTGGTGATGGAGAAATTGTGCAAGGAAATGCTACTTTGCCTTTAAAGGATGTTCTTCTAGTGCTCCCTATTCGCAGGAACCTTTTGTCTGTCTCACAACCTACAAGTGACTTTCCCTGTGTTTTTGAGTTTAACTGAGTTGGTTTTCTGATAAAGGATCAACAGACAATGAAGACATTGGCATTAGGGAGTAGACTTCTCGGCTTCCATGCATTTGACAATAAGCTGTCACATGAGGCTTTTTTCTCTCATCATTTCAGAACAACATCTGTAGACATATGGCATCAGCGTCAAGGAAAGAATGCAAAATTTCTTCAAAATAAAGGGGTATTACTGTTACAAATAGCTCCAAAATTTCTATAGTAGTTGTCAACTCAGTAAGAGTGTTAAACTCCCTTCATTTCTTTCTTTACTCGTAGTACTGAGCCCTTAGCTTACATACATTGTTACCTTTGGGGTAATGCACAAATTGTTAGTATGCAACAATTTAGATACGATGCTCTGTTTGTGAATGATTTCCCTCGTTATAGTTGGATTTATCTATTATACCACAAATTTGAGTTCTTTAAATTGTTTGTTACATTTCAAACTAGGTTGAAAGACAGTTTGAAAAGAAAATCAAGATTTTTCAATCAAATAGTGGAGGTCAAGGGTGTCAACTGGTCAAGCCAGACCGGTGTCAACTGGGCCTAGCCGGGCTTGAGCACTTGGGAATCTTGCACCATGAACACCCATTTAAGTAAACGGGTCTAGCTTTAGGGGGCACGGTACAGTTTATAATCAGGATGGTTGGTGTTAGGCTTTCATCGAGCTATCTTAAGCGGGCCTTAAACGGGCTATGGACCTATTGAGTCTACATGGGCTCTAAACGTGCCTACCCTAAAATTCTTTTCTTAAGTTGTTAAAGACACAATAGTGTTCTATTTGAACATTAAATCACTATATAAGTCTTTACAAAATTTATTGCATTAGAAAATTGACATTGCCCCCAAATTCTGCAATTTAATATAAGAACCATGACCCCATATTTTTCATTAGAATTTGAAAATTACTAAATTCCTCAAGAAATATTGATTGAAATTTCTCAATTTCTAAGCAAGATTTCCAATGAATTAAAATTGTGAACCTTCTCATTATATGTCGACGTGGGTTTTCTTTCTTACTTACTTGGAAAAGCAAGTATAACACAAGGGAGGTCCTTGCAAAATAGAAAATTTATATAATATTAAAGGGGGTCGGACTCGGTCTAGCTGTAATGAGTCGGTTCAAGTCGGGCCTTTAACGTGTCGGGCTTGATTCGGCACCCAACAGGCTAGCTACCTAGACCATGAATGAAACATGTCGGGCTTGGTCAGGCCTACCAGTGCAAGCTCATAATTGACACCCCTAGTGGTGAGTTCACTGACAAGGGATTTCTTGCTCATCTCACTCAAGCTAGTATCATTATTCATCATATTTTCTGGCCCGAGAACACCTGAGCAGAATAACATTGTTGAAAGAAAGCATCGTCATATTATTGAATTGGGAATTTCTATGTTGTATAATCCTTCAATTCCCCTACGGTATTTGGTAGAGGCATTTAGCACTGCAATTTTTCTAATTAATTGATTGCCATCACCTGTTCTTGGTATGGATACTCTCATTGCATCTCTTGTTTGATAAAATGCTAGATTATACCGTATTGACTACTGAGGGTCTTTGGAACACGATGCTTCTCTTACCTAAGGTGCTATTCTACAAACAAGTTTGATCCGAGATCCTTACCATGTATTTTTCTAGGCTATAATATATGATCGAAACAAAGGTTATAGGTGCCTTCATTACTTTATTGGCAGGGTCTACATCTTGCGTCATGTTGTTTTTAATGAGGGTTCTTTTCCCCTTCGAAGGGCACATGTGCAATTTCTTCTTCGCAAGAGCCTCCCACAATGGATATTTGTACTTTTTGGCTGCCTTTTAATCCTTCCTCCTCTTCAGATTCTTCACAATGTGCTTCTGGCCGGTTCTATTCCTTATGGTCTTTGGTTCTCTGTTTCTATAGAGGCACTTGGTTGATCTATCGAGTCTCAACAGGGATAGCTTCCATTAGTACAGCCAGAGCAGCCTATTCAGTCTATATAACCTGTTTCTCCTTCTTCCCAACCTCTACCAGCTTCTTCTCAACCTCTACTAGCAGTCTTCTACTCCTCTCCTTCCTTATTTGCACCCTCTCTTCTCCAATTATAGCACCATCCTCTTCTCCTGTTCGTCCTCATCAAATGGTGACTAGGAGTAAAGTTGGTATTGCATGCCATACCAAATCTGGGATATGCTCTTGCATCTCTCACCATTCCAACCGAACCAAAGTCTGCAAAATCTGCTCTCTATCATTATTCTTCATT